>NW_013832268.1:0-423 GCF_000517525.1 Limulus polyphemus
ATATTGTTACGACAACGCAGGTCACGTGACGCTCGTATCACGCCACTTCCTTCTCGAACCTTCATGAAATGTCGGGAGACTACTAGATTGGGGTAGTCTTGTATATATATAAGACGGTCACAACGTGACGGTGAGGTAATGAGTAAGAATATTGTTGAGCACGTGAGAACTTCGTTGTGAATTATAGCGTTTGTTATAGAGCGACTGTTGAAATTAAGTGTATCGCAAAGTTGTATTCAGAAAGAATAAACCAGTTTTATTTAAGAAAGGACTTGTGTCGGTAAAATTCTTCGGGAAGAATTTTTACGGAAAATTAACTACCGAGCGAAGACGTAACAATATATACACCTGGAAAAAAGTTAGGCACCCCTGTGTTTTTCTCAAGTGATTCAGATTCGACGTTCTTGTGACTGATTATAAATT
>NW_013832269.1:0-422 GCF_000517525.1 Limulus polyphemus
CCGTACACAAATCTGGCATTTTTGCTTTCAAAACAGTAATGTCATTATTAAACCTTTGTTGTTGTATTTGTAAGAAAATAAAATGAGGCACAGTTATGTAGCCACAAATTTCTTAATTTTACCTAATACCTTAAATGTGATGATAAAAGGAACCTTTTGAAAATACATATTGTAAATAGCCAAGCTTAGACTGGCTGGATTGTGACCTAAGAAGACAACATAATTTTACTGGTTGGTCCAGTGAACTGGACATTCTTACAATGGATCTTTACTTAGGACCATGACCTAATTTCACTGGCTGGCCCAGAAAACTGGAAATTCTAAAAGTGACATTGTCATCTCAGAAAATGAGTTAATATTACAATGAAGAATACATCACCTATAATAAGTATTGTTAATATCAAGTAGCTTTATTTGTAGCC
>NW_013832270.1:0-422 GCF_000517525.1 Limulus polyphemus
AAAATCGACAAAACGTTATTTCTCAAAATCTTTAATTTTAGCCACCTCTTATTATTCATTTTAATAATCTGAGTCAATTTCACAGGTACACTAACCACTAGTCCACGCCCAGCTACAACATTTTTTAAACGACAACAATGTATCTGTGCCAAAAATTTGTATATATTTTTTCTCCTGATCGATACCCTATGTACACAATAGAAACAACCTTTCCTAGTTTTGAAGAACAGACTCTAGATGAAGGTAATAACTGTGACCAAAAGTGACACCCAATGTTATTATATGAAAAGTGTTTGGTAGTACTACGTCTGGAACCCGTCAAAGTTAGGCCTTATTACATGAGTTAATTCAATATACTTCTCAAATTCTTATTTTATACCTACTTCTTATTTTTAATAACATTCTTGCCACTGTTTATTTAA
>NW_013832271.1:0-748 GCF_000517525.1 Limulus polyphemus
CGTTTGAACTTTCATCAATGTGATATAGATAGCCCTAGCTTTGTAAGAAATTCAGCAACAACACAAAACAATACAAAATCTATGTGTGACACTCGTCCTTAATTTTGAATCAATAGACTAGAGAGAAGGCAGCTAGCCAACACCACTCGCCACAAATACTTGAATTACTATAACCGAATTATGGTATTTCGCTGTCACTCTCATAACGCACTCACAGCCCGAAAATCTAGAGAGTAAATTCACAGTAACGGTTTGTTTGTTTGTAGTTAAGCAAAAAGCTACACAATGGGCTATCTGTGCTCTGCCCACCACGGGTATCAATACCCGGATTCTAGAGTTATAAATTCGCAGACATACAGCTGTGCTACTTGGGGCGGGGGGGCACAGTAACGGAACTCGGACTGTGGATCCATTCTAACGCTCGATAAATGATTGGAGAAACACTAATAAAAATTAGAGATTTATAGCGGAAGTGAGAGACTAGGCATGGGCTACTTTTTACTGATGTATAGTGAGAGTGGTCGTCACAGTATAATACCCATAAGGCTGTAATGACAGTCATGTTCGGTGACGGGAAGTATACAGTCACGAGATCGAATCATATTTTTCCACCAGTACCTCAGTGGTAAATCTGAAGGCTTATAACTCTAAAAACTGGGTTTCGTTACTCGTGCAGGACACAGCACAGATAGTCCAAACAAACACCAAACAAACAACAAACAAACAAAAGTAAAACTACATTTTTACG
>NW_013832272.1:0-422 GCF_000517525.1 Limulus polyphemus
TTGATATGGGTCGTTTTAATCAGTTTTCAAGTATATCTGGTCGACTGTTATAACGGAATTTTGGTCTTTCTTCCTCTAGATTTTGTTGACATTGATAAGGGTCCTTTTAGTCAGTTTTCCACTAGATATTTTTGACTTTGATAGAGGTATTTTTAGTGTTTCTTACGCTATATTTTAATGACTTTCATAATGGTATTTTTAATCCTTCTTAAACTATATTTTCCCGACTGTTATAAAGGTCTTTTAGTCTTCCATCCACTAGATTTTGTTGACATTGATTTGGGTAGTTTTAGTCAGTTTTCCACTATATTTGGTCGACTGTTATAACGAACTTTTGGTCTTCCTTCCTCCAGTTTTTGTTGACATTGATAAGGGTCCTTTTAGTCAGTTTTCCACTAGATATTTTTGACTTTGAAAACGTG
>NW_013832273.1:0-422 GCF_000517525.1 Limulus polyphemus
GTGTACTGTCAATAAGAAGACACAATATTCAACGATAATGTGTACTGTCAGTAAGAAAACACAAGATTTAACAATAATGTGTCCTGTCAATAAGAAGACACAAGATTTAACGATTCTGTTTACTGTCAATAAGAAGACACAAGATTTAACGATAATGTGTACTGTCAATAAGAAGACACAATATTCAACGATAATGTGTGCTGTCAGTAAGAAAACACAAGATGTAACAATAATGTGTCCTGTCAATAAGAAGACACAAGATATTACGATACTGTGTAATGTCATTAAGAAGACACAAAATTTAACGATACTGTGTACTTTCAATTAGAATACACAATATTTAACGATACTGTTTACTGTCAATAAGAAGACACAAGATTTAACTATACTGTGTACTGTCAATAAGAAGACACAAGATTTAA
>NW_013832274.1:0-421 GCF_000517525.1 Limulus polyphemus
CATTAAATCTTATGACTTGTTATGATAGTACACAGGATCGTTAAATCTTGTGTCTTCTTATTAACAGTACACAGTGTTGATAAATCCTTTATCTTCTTATTGACAGGACACAGTATTATTAAATTATGGGTCTTCTTATTGACAGTACACAGTACTGAAAAATCCTGTATCTTCTTATTGTCAGTACACAGTATCGTTAAATCTTGTGTCTTCTTATTGACAGTACACAGTATTGATAAATCCTTTTTCTTCTTATTGACAGTACACAGTATTGTTAAATTATGTTTCTTTTATTGACAGTACACAGTATTGATAAATACTGTATCTTCTTATTGACAGGACACAGTATTGATAAATCCTGTATCTTCTTATTGACAGGACACAGTATTGTTAAATCTTGTGGCTTGTTATTGATAGTACA
>NW_013832275.1:0-581 GCF_000517525.1 Limulus polyphemus
AAACTATTCAACTAATACCATATTGTTAAACTATTCAACTAATACCATATTGTTAAACTAATCAACTAATACCATATTGTTAAACTAATCAACTAATACCATATTGTTAAACTAATCAACTAATACCATATTGTTAAACTAATCAACTAATACCATATTGTTAAACTAATCAACTAATACCATATTGTTAAACTAATCAACTAATACCATATTGTTAAACTATTCAACTAATACCATATTGTTTTTACTTACTCTATTTTTAATTAGCATGTGGTGAATTTTTTAATTAAAATGTTTTATAATGTAGGAAAAAGGAATGTTGCATGACAAATAAATAACATCTTAAAGTTCAGTTAAATCTGCTATTTTATACCTGATGTTAAATTGGTTGAAAATCTGTTATATTATTGTTATAAGCTATAACTAACATCTAAATTACAATATTAAAAATAGAGAGCACATCACATTAGTTATAGAATAGTAAGAGGTTTTATAAGCTATATTTTTAATATTGTAATTTAGATGTTAGCTAGAGAGCACATCACATTAGTTATAGAATAGTAAGAGGTTTTATAAGCTAT
>NW_013832276.1:0-502 GCF_000517525.1 Limulus polyphemus
TAATTGAACTGCAGTCACAGGGTATTGTTGAAGTTAACGTTCGTTCGTTATAGTGTTTGTTTTAGCGCCAATATTGAAATTAAGTGTATCGTAAAGTTATATTCGGAAAGAATAAACCAGTTTTATTAAGTAAGGACTTGTGTCGCTAAAGTTTCGTCGGAACGAAGTTACAGAAAGTTAATTAACGAACGCAGACTTAACAAATTGGTGTCAGAGAGTGGGACAAAAAAATAGAAACGACAAGCGGCAAATCAAACTACAGCATAGCAGACTTGATGGCTGCAATACAAGAACAGCAAAAGAAACAAGAAGAACGAGAAGAAAAATTACAACAGTTGTTAGAGGAAAAAGAAAAGAAACAAGAAGAACGAGAAATTAAACAAGTAGAGAGATTACAGCAGTTGTTGGAGGAAAAAGAAAATAAACAAGAAGAACGAGAAATTAAACAAGAAGAGAGATTACAGCAGTTGTTGGAGGAAAAAGAAAAAGAAACAAGAAGAAA
>NW_013832277.1:0-417 GCF_000517525.1 Limulus polyphemus
TAAATGTATAATGTTATGAGATTTAAGCATTTTAGTCTAAACATTTATGTTTTCGTGTTATAATTTGTGTTCATTCTAGAATGAAAGAGGCATAATTTATGTTTATTTCCTAATTTTTTATGTTGGTTGCAAGATTGGTCAAATCAACCAAACCCGTACAGAGATTAATTACTGAAAATAACAGATAAAATATTTAGTTTTCTCTTAAGAAACATTTGATAACTATCTGGATATTATAAAGATTTCACATGTGAAATTTGAAAATTTTCTGATGCATAAAAGTATTTTTAATCTTAAAATGAATAGTACTTTGCATGATAGATATGCAACATGTGTAAAGAAAAAATAAATGAGAAAAACCTTGCTTTACAAACCTTAAGACTTAACAAAGAAATTTAATATTTTGTCGTATGAAAG
>NW_013832278.1:0-422 GCF_000517525.1 Limulus polyphemus
AATGAGGATAGATATATAGGAGTATCTAAATATTGTTCTCAAGTATTTAGGATACAGCGCAGTGAGGATAGATATACAGGTGTATCTAAATATTGTTGACAAGTATTTAGAATACAGCGCAGTGAGAGTAGATATACAGGTGTATCTAAATATTGTTGTCAAGTGTTTAGGATACAGCGCAGTGAGGATAGATATACAGGTGTTTCTAAATATTGTTCTCAAGTACTTAGGATACAGCGCAGTGAGGATAGATATATACAGGCGTTTCTAAATATTGTTATCAAGTATTTATGATGCATCGCAGTAAGGGTAGATATACAGGTGTTTCTAAATGTTGTTGCTAAGTATTTAGGATATAGCGCAGTGAGGATAGATATACAGGTGTTTCTAAATATTGTTCTTCAATTGGCTTAATATACGCT
>NW_013832279.1:0-422 GCF_000517525.1 Limulus polyphemus
CCAACCGGTCACTTTATCATAACAACTGGAAGGAAACACTTGTTAGATAGTTTAACTACCTGACGTATTGGTGTCAACCAGTCACTTTATCATAACAACTGGAAGGAAACACTTGTTAGATAGGTTAACTACCTGACGTATTGGTGCCAACCAGCCACTTCATAATAACAACTGGAAGGAAACACATGTTAGGTAGTTTAACTACCTGACGTATTGGTGCCAGCCAGTCACTTTATCATAACAACTGGAAGGAAACACTTGTTAGGTAGTTTAATCACCTGACGTATTGGTGCCAACCAGTCACTTTATCATAACAACTGGAAGGAAACACTTGTTAGGTAGTTTAGTCACCTGACGTATTGGTGCCAACCAGTCGCTTTATCATAACAACTGGAAGGAAACACTTGTTAGGTAGTTTAACT
>NW_013832280.1:0-421 GCF_000517525.1 Limulus polyphemus
TAACACCTTGATGCTCACAAGGGTTTGCTGAGACGCAGAGTCTGTAAGGGGCTTGCCATTGTCTGGGGCTGATTAAGTCGATGGTCAATGTATCCTCCTTGTGTTAAAGACAATAGATCGTCCTTTAACGTATCTAATTCGCTTTTAAATTTATTAATGTTTTCCATTTGTACTTCTTGTTTCCTTTCTTGTTCCAGTTGCCACTGCTGTAATCTTTCTTCTTGTTTCTTTTCTCGTTCTTCTTGTTTCTTTCTTTTTCCTCCAACAACTGCTGTAATCTTTCTTCTTGTTTATTTTGCTGTTCGAGCTGCCACTGCTGCAGGTTTTCTTGCAACTGCTGTTGTCTCTCTTCTTGTTTCTTTTCTTTTTCCTCAAACAACTGCTGTAATCTCTCTTCTTGTTTAATTTCTCGTTCTTCTTG
>NW_013832281.1:0-420 GCF_000517525.1 Limulus polyphemus
CTTTATAATCCATGTATACCACAAGTGACTGGCTTCTCATATAAAATATAAGTTTCAAACTAGGGATATAACAAAAATTTATTCTGCATGCTTGAAAGATTACTCTAGCTTTGACTTTGAACAATACTGGATGACTTAAATATCAAATGGGTTTACAAATTATGCAATTCATCTATACTTCATTAGTTCCAGGTTTACAGTTGTGATATCGTGATGTTATGCTGCGACTTTATTTTAGGCCTGTGTAAGGCCGTAATTAATTCTTTGTTATTGTCATTAAGTGGGTAATGAGTCACAAAACAAATAATCAAAACGTTTCAGAGGTGGGAGCGCCAAAAGTGTCTTTGCCCCCGGGTGCTTTGAACCCTTGCTACGCCAATGTGTTTAGGTGGTTCCTTTAACTATTTTACGTGATGTACG
>NW_013832282.1:0-420 GCF_000517525.1 Limulus polyphemus
CTGTGTCAACCAATTTCACTGAGGGGACATAGTTTCAAACAGAATATCTGCTTTTATAAGTATTATTAATCAAAAGTAAATAAAAAAAACTCTTAATTCTTTTGTAAACAATGTTATCATTACCCCTTGAAGTTAGCTTTTCACAGAAATTTGGTGTCTCTTTAAAAAGCTTAAGTACAGGGTGAAACAGGAATTACCAGCCAATAATAGATAAACAATAAATATTACAGTTGGAACCACATTGTATTTTAGAACTTGGTTTTAAATACAACCTTCCTATATCTATTGAAACACTGCATTAAAAAAAAAGAAAAAACTTTTCAAAAAAGGAGTAAATGTAGGGATGACTAATATCAATCCTTCAAAAAGAATGGAAACAAGATAGTAGGGATGGAATTTGCACCATCCTTACATAATAGC
>NW_013832283.1:0-422 GCF_000517525.1 Limulus polyphemus
GTTTGCTGAGACGCAGAGTCTATAACAAAGTTGCACCTTTGGCCATCCAGCTTTCCTGTCACATAGACGCTGCGTGTGCTTGGGATTTTACACCTAGCTGTTGTGACTTTCATGATGGGGGTTGGTGAGTGTCCCTCAACACCAATCACTACTGGTCTCCTTGAGGCTGACTTGTTGGTAATATTCTTCCAACACTGGCTCCTCAGATTTCCTTGCTTCCCACAGTTCCAACGGCCTTTATGGGTAGCAGCCTTTCCTGCTGTATCATCTCCCCTGTGTAGAAGTTTCCAGCATTGAGCTCTCTTGTGCCCAAGTTTATTACAGTGCCAGCAAAGTCCCTCAAACCTCTCTGAAAGCTGACCTTTTCTGGCCTTGAATCCAGATGACTGTACCAATCTCGGTACCTCTGTGCTGGACTTAAC
>NW_013832284.1:0-421 GCF_000517525.1 Limulus polyphemus
TTAATGTAGGTTTGTGTGTGAATGTGTTTCTTTGTAATGTATACTAGTGATCAGATGGTCATCTTGTATGTATATATTAATGTCCAGAAAGGGGAGTGTTGTGTTGGATATTCCTAACTAAATTCTAAAGTGAGGTGGAAAGAAGAAACAAAGAGCAGAAAATTTAGTTCCCCATAGTGACTCCACAGATCTGTTTGTAGATCTTTCTTGTGGATTTTACCATTTTTTGTTTAAATTTTATTTGTTTTATCTTTTAAGGATTTATAATCTTTATGTAACAGATGTAATTTTGTACAAACATTTCATGTTCAACATTCCAAATACTACCCATGCAATTTCTTTAAATTCTGTGCATGTTGTAAGCTGTATAATCTGATGAAGAGAGCTAGCTCAAAACTTCGTTCTTCTTTAAATTAAAATA
>NW_013832285.1:0-421 GCF_000517525.1 Limulus polyphemus
GAAGCCAATAACTGATTTTTTCAAAGCAAGTGTTTCGTGCCCTGTTTGGGAGAAAGTGTCTAGTCTAAGCCCTGTGACAAAGCACTATTGGGCACAATGGGACCAGTTAAAGCTTGAAGATGGTATTCTTGTCTGGAGATGGGAAACTGCAGATGGGAAATTGACGACTTGGCAAACAATTATACCGAGGAAGTTAAGGGAAGTTGTGCTGCGTCAAATCCATGATAATTTAACAGGAGGACATCTCGGAATTAAGAAGACATTGAGTCACCTGCGACAAAGATTTTACTGGATAGGTATGAGGCGAGATGTGGAAGAATGGTGCAGGACATGCAGTACATGTAGTGCTAAAAGGGGACCCAAGCATAAAGGACGCCCACCTTATGAAGAGTTGCCTGTGATTATGTCAGAGTTTGTGGAA
>NW_013832286.1:0-1855 GCF_000517525.1 Limulus polyphemus
CCTAGGTGTTCGTGGATTTGGTGTACCAAGTAACGCTAAAGATGAGTATGGTGGTTATAAATTAGGTAACTATAGTTACACCTAGGTGTTCATGTAGTAGTTGTGCCAAGTAAAGCTAAATATGAGTATGGTGGTTATAAATTTGGTAACAAGAGTTACACCTAGGTATTCGTGGAGTTGTTGTACCAAGTAAAGCTACAGATGAGTATGGTGGTTACAAATTCGGTAAATAGAGTTACACCTAGGTGTTTGTGGAGTTGCTATACCAAATAACGCTAAAGATTAGTATGGGGTTATAAATTCGGTAACAAGAGTTAAAACTAAGTGTTAATGGAGTAGTTGTACCAAGTAAGGCTAAAGATGAGTATGTTTGTTATCCAACTCCACGAACATCTAGGTGTAACTCTAGTTACCGAATTTATAACCACCATACTCATCTTTAGCCTTACTTGGTACAACTACTCCATGAACACTTAGGTGTAACTCTAGTTACGGAATTTATAACAACCCACACCTAGGTGTAACTCTAGCTACCGAATTTGTAACCAACAAAGTCGTCTTTAGCATTATTTGGTACAACAACTCCACGAACATCTAGGTGTAACTCTAGTTACCGAATTTATAACCACCATCGTGGAGTTGTTCTACCATATAACGCTAACGATGAGTATGGAGGTTATAAATTCGGTAACAAGAGTTACACCTAGGTGTTCGTTTTACTTGGCACAACTACTACATGAACACCTAGGTGTAACTATAGTTACCGAATTTATAACCACCATACTCATCTTTAGCGTTACTTGGTACACCAACTCCTAACCACCATACTCATCTTTAGCAACCACCATACTCATCTTTAACGTTACTTGGTACAACAACTCCACGAATTCCTAGGTGTAACTCTAGTTACCGAATTTAATAGTTACCGAATTTATAACCACCATACTCATCTTTAGCCTTACTTGGTACAAATACTCCATGAACACTTAGGTGTAACTCTAGTTACAGAATTTATAACCACCATACTCATCTTTAGCGTTACTTGGTACAACTACTCCATCAACACTTAGGATTAACTCTAGTTACCGAATTTATTACCCCATTCTAATCTTTAGCGTTATTTGGTATAGCAACTCCACGAACACCTAGGTGTAATTCTAGTTACCCAATTTGCATTTGGTACAACAACTCCACGAATACATAGATGTAACTACGAACACCTAGGTGTAACTCTAGTTATCAAATTTGTAACCACCATACTCATCTGTAGCGTTTTTTGGTAAAACAACTCCACGTATACTTAGGTGTAACTCTAGTTACCGAATTTATAACCACCATACTCATCTTTAGCCTTACTTGTTACAACTACTCCATAAACACCTAGGCGTAACTCTAGTTACCGAATATATAACCACCATAATCTCTTTAGCGTTGGAGTTGCTGTACCAAGTAAGGCTAAAGATAAGTATGGTTGTAATAAACTCAGTAACTACAGTTACACCTAGGTGTTCATGGAGTAGTTGTACCAAGTAAGGCTAAAGATGAGTATTGTGGTTATAATTTATGTAACTAGAGTTACACCTAGGTATTCGTGGAGTTGTTGTACCAAATAACTCTAAAGATGAGTATGGGGTTACACATTCAGTAACTCGAGTTAAACCTAGGTGTTTATGGAGTAGTTATACCAAGTAAGGCTAAAGATGAGTATGGTGGTTATAAATTCGGTAACTAGAGTTATACCTAGGTGTTAATGGAGTAGTTGTACTAAGTAAGGATAAAGATGAGTATGGTGATTATAAATTCGGTAACTAGAGCTACACCTAGGTGTTCGTGGAATAGTTGTACCAAGTAAGGC
>NW_013832287.1:0-422 GCF_000517525.1 Limulus polyphemus
TAAACAAGAAGAGAGATTACAACAGTTGTTGGAGGAAAAGAAAAGAAACAAGAAGAGAAACAACAGAAGTTGCAAGAAACCTGCAACAGTGGCAGCTCAAACAGCAAAATAAACAAGGATAGAAATTACAACAGTTGTTGGAGGAAAAAGAAAAGAAACAAGAAGAGATATTACAGCAGTGACAACTAGAACAAGAAAGGAAACAGGAAGAAAGTCAGCAGCAACTACAGAAAAGTCAACAACAGTGGCAAGAAGTACAAATGGAAAACATTAGTAAATTTAAAAGCGAATTAGATACATTAAAGTATGATCTATTGTCTTTTACACAAGGAGGATACATTGACCATCGACTTAATCAGCCCCAGACAATGGCAAGCCCCTTCAGAGTCCGCAGCTAAACCCTATGCAGACATCTTTAGCCT
>NW_013832288.1:0-613 GCF_000517525.1 Limulus polyphemus
GTTGAATGATGTTTCAGTTTCTATACTGACCTGACTAAGACCTTGGTATACAAGTCAAACTGTCTGTTGAATGATGTTTCCGTTTCTATACTGACCTGACAAAGACTTTGGTATACAGTCAAACTGTCTGTTGAATGATGTTTCAGTTTCTATACTGACCTGACAAAGACCTTGGTATACAAGTCAAACTGTCTGTTGAATGACGTTTCAGTTTCTATACTGACCTGACAAAGACCTCGGTATACAAGTCAAACTGTCTGTTGAATGACGTTTCAGTTTCCATACTGACCTGACAGAGACCTCGGTATACAAGTCAAACTGTCTGTTGAATGATGTTTCCGTTTCTATACTGACCTGACAAAGACCTTGGTATACAAGTCAAACTGTCGTTCCCTTTTCATTCAACAGGTGGTTGCAGTTCATTAAAGTTCTTAAATATAAGACAGTACAAAACTCAATAAACTGATGCACAGATAAAAATGTAGTAACAACAAAAAATAATAACATATGCTAGATGAAAGTAGTAAAAAAAGTTTACACAATGTTTCCTAGACAACATAAAAAATAGATGTTTCCTAGACAACATAAAAAATAGATGTTTCCTAGACAACAT
>NW_013832289.1:0-422 GCF_000517525.1 Limulus polyphemus
AGATTTTATATGCCCATTTTCTCGTTTTTAGTGGTTTAATTTGTTAGTTTTAGATTTTATAAGCTCTTTGTTTCGTTTTTGGTGGTTTAATTTGTTAGTTTTATATTTTATAAGCCCATTGTTTCGTTTTTAGTGGTTTAATTTGTTAGTTTTAGATTTTATAAGCCCATTGTTTCGTTTTTAGTGGTTTAATTTGCTAGTTTTAGATTTTATAAGCCCATTTTTTCGATTTTATTGTTTAATTTGTTAGTTTTAGATTTTATAAGCCCTTTGGTTCGTTTTTAGTGGTTTAATTTGTTAATTTTAGATTTTTTAAGCCCATTTTCTCACGTCTAGTGGTTTAATTTGTTAGTTTTAGATTTTATAAGCCCATTTACTCACTTCTAGTGGTTTAATTTCTTAGTTTTAGATTTTATAAGCCC
>NW_013832290.1:0-422 GCF_000517525.1 Limulus polyphemus
AGAGGATTAATGGGGAGGACATCATATGGATCCCAGGCCATGATATATGATACCACGCATACACATACAGCTCCAGGCTCGGCCCCACTGAAGATTTAAAAGAAAGAAAACCTCTATATAATGTCTTGATTTGATGGTTAAGAAACTGGTGTTATTAAACTGAGACATCAATAATATGTATACAGATCGTTCACTTGCAAAGATACTTCGGGTGCTTGATACATTAAATATTAATTTAATTAATTCTTTATTTATTTACTTATTTTTAGCGAAATTGGTTTATCAGATATCATTTTCGTGAAGTGAAAAGTCCCAAACTGTCGTAGTTAACTATAAAAAAAAAACATTATGTGCTGTCATCTAGCGACGGTAAGCGAAACTACCATGAAATGTAGAAGTAATTCTCCTGAGTAGTGCTATTC
>NW_013832291.1:0-548 GCF_000517525.1 Limulus polyphemus
GATTTAACTATACTGTGTACTGTCAATAAAAAGACACGAGATTTAACTATACTGTGTACTGTCAATAAGAAGCTTGTGTCTTCTTATTGACAGTACACAGCATCGTTAAATCTTGTGTCTTCTTATTATTTAACGATACTGTGTACTGTCAATAAGAAGACACAAGATTTAACGATACTTTGTACTTTCAATAAGAAGACACAGGATTTAACAATACTCTGTACTGTCAATAAGAAGACACAAAATTTAACGATACTGTGTACTGTCAATAAGAAGACACAAGATTTAACGATACTGTGTACTGTCAATAAGAAGACACAAGATTTAACGATATTGTGTACTGTCAATAAGAAGACACAAGATTTAACGATAATGTGTACTGTCAGTAAGAAAACATAAGATTTAACAATAATGTGTCCTGTCAATAAGAAGACACAAGATTAAACGATACTGTGTACTGTCAATAAGAAGACACAAGATTTAACGATACTGTGTACTGTCAATAAGAGACACTAAGATTTAACGATACTGTGTACTGTCAATAAGAA
>NW_013832292.1:0-583 GCF_000517525.1 Limulus polyphemus
TTATGTATTCATAGTTAGTGTTCATTTTATATAAGATATGAGGTTCAGGTAGTCTGTGGTCACTGTATTCTGGACTTCACGGTCTGACTTCAGTATTGGCTTTGCCTAGAATGTTTATTGTATGATATAAATATCGTTTCGGTTCATTATATGGGGATTTACGCTCTAATCCGCGAGATGTTACAAAATATTCCCTGTTATTTAATTTGTGCGTGTGATATAACAGTGACAGTCAATCCCTTAGCGTGGATGCGGTAGTATGGTGCTGCTGGCTGGCTGCTTTCCATCTGGTCAGTAGTCCAAAATTAAGAATGTTGGGGCAACTACTAGTAGCCTTACTATATACACAAAATACAAATATATATAATATCTAATATACTGTACCCCCTAACGCTAAAACCTGGTTTACAATAATCGTGGTGAGCACATCACAGATAGCTCATTGTATAGTTTTGTGTTTAACAACAAACAAACTTATGTGCCGGACGCCACTGCCAACAAGCCTGTCGTTCAACATCAGAACTCATTATTTCGGCTGGGAATATAAGACTAAATCTCGGTAGGAGAGCATTACCAAAAGGTC
>NW_013832293.1:0-732 GCF_000517525.1 Limulus polyphemus
AGTCATTGTCGTATGTAATATCTGGATTATAGTATAACACAGTAAGATCCTGCACTAGTAAGGACATCATATAGTCATTGCTATGTAATAAATGGATTATAGAATAACACAGTAAGATCCTACACTAGTAAGGATATCCTATAGTCATTGCTATGTAATAAATGGATTATAGTATAACACAGTAAGATCCTACACTAGTAAGGACATCATATAGTAATTGCCGTATGTAATAAATGGATTATAGAATAACACACTAAGATCCTACACTAGTTGACTATAGGATGTCCTTTGACTGTAGGATGTCCTTACTAGTGCAGGATCTTAGTGTGTTATACTATAATCCATTTATTACATAGCAATGACTATATGATGTCCTTACTAGTGTAGGATCTTAGTGTGTTATTCTATAATCCATTTATTACATACGGCAATGACTATATGATGTCCTTACTAGTGTAGGATCTTAATGTGTTATTCTATAATCCATTTATTACATAACAATGACTGTAGGATGTCCTTACTAGTGTAGGATCTTAGTGTGTTATACTATAATCCATTTATTACATAGCAATGACTATATGATGTCCTTACTAGTGTAGGATCTTAATGTGTTATTCTATAATCCATTTATTACATAACAATGACTATATGATGTCCTTACTAGTGTAGGATCTTAGTGTGTTATTCTATAATCCATTTATTACATAGCAATTGCCGTATGTAATAAATGGA
>NW_013832294.1:0-454 GCF_000517525.1 Limulus polyphemus
CAAAAACGAACAAACAAAAAATATGAAAATGTGTCCGTATGGCTGTTGTTGTCAATGGACACGGGCCATTTTTGGCAGGTAGGTCAATAAGGAATAATATTTTACATATGTCCACCGAGTTTCATCAAGATCCGATCATTTTTGATTGAGTTATAGAGCAAAAATAGTGTGAAAAATCGGTCCCTATGTTAACAGATAGGGTTTTTTTTTATTTTGTTACCTTGACCCTCCAAAAACTAATCACTTTTAAGTTGGGTCTCAATCTAAGTGTATACCAACTTTCGTCCAAATCCATTTAGCAGTTTTCGAGAAATCTTGCTGACAAACACACACAAACGAGTGAAAATATAACTATCTAAATATTACGTGCCAGGTAGTAGAACAATATATTTGAACTTTCATACAAACATACATACATATATATATAATCATGATTTGTAATAAAATACGTAAT
>NW_013832295.1:0-583 GCF_000517525.1 Limulus polyphemus
AAAACACATGTTTATCTGTACTTGTTTTATACCAGTATAGAGAATATTAACAGACTACAAAAGATATGTTTATCTGTACTTGTTTTGAACCAGTATAGAGAATATTAACAGACTATATAAGATATATATCTGTACTTGTTTTATACCAGTATAGACGATATTAACAGACTACAAAAGATATGTTTATCTGTACTTGTTTTGAACCAGTATAGACAATATTAACAGACTATATA
Organism: Limulus polyphemus; assembly: GCF_000517525.1. Classification (NCBI taxonomy): domain Eukaryota; kingdom Metazoa; phylum Arthropoda; class Merostomata; order Xiphosura; family Limulidae; genus Limulus; species Limulus polyphemus. The sequence goes on from NW_013832295.1 coordinate 234, forward strand.
AGATATGTTTATCTGTACTTGTTTTGTACCAGTATAGACAATATTAACAGACAACAAAAGATATGTTTATCTGTACTTGTTTTGTACCAGTATAGACAATATTAACAGACTACATAAGATATGTGTATCTGTACTTGTTATGAACCAGTATAGACAATATTAACAGACTACAAAAGATGTGTGTATCTGTACTTGTTTTGAACCAGTATAGACAATATTAACAGACTACAAAAGATATGTTTATCTGTACTTGTTATGAACCAGTATAGACAATATTAACAGACTACAAAAGATATGTTTATCTGTACTTGTTTTATACCAGTATAGACAATATTAACAGACTACAAAAG
>NW_013832296.1:0-471 GCF_000517525.1 Limulus polyphemus
TTGGCACAATTACAGGGTTAATATATGACTAAATGATTCATCTGGCACAATTACAGGGTTAATATATGACTTTAATTGATTCATCTGCCACAATTACAGGGTTAATATATGACTTTAATTGATTCATCTGGCACAATTACAGGGTAATACATGACTTTAATTGATTCATCTGGCACAATGACAGGGTTAATATATGACTTTAATTGATTCATCTGGCACAATTACAGGGTTAATATATTACTTTAATTGATTCATCTGGCACAATTACCGGGTTAATATATGACTTTAATTGATTCATCTGGCACAATTACAGGGTAATACATGACTTTAATTGATTCATCTGGCACAATGACAGGGTTAATATATTACTTTAATCGATTCATCTGCCACAATTACAGGGTTAACATATGACTTTAATTGATTCATCTGGCACAATTACAGGGTTAATTATATGACTTTAATTGATTCATT
>NW_013832297.1:0-217 GCF_000517525.1 Limulus polyphemus
TTAGAGTGATATAATAACAACTCTAGTACAGTTTAACTTACAATAACATATTAGAGTGATATAATAACAACTCTAGTACAGTTTAACTTACAATAACACATTAGAGTGATATAATAACAACTCTAGTACAGTTTAACTTACAATAATACACTAGAGTGATATAGTAACAACTCTAGTACAGTTTAACTTACAATAATACACTAGAGTGATATAGTAA
>NW_013832298.1:0-422 GCF_000517525.1 Limulus polyphemus
TTGTGTCTTCCTATTGACAGTACACAGTATCGTTATATCTTGTGTCTTCTTATTGACAGTACACACTATCGTTAAATCTTGTGGCTTGTTAGTGATAGTACACAGTATTATTAAATATTGTGTCTTCTTATCGACAGTACACGGTATTGTTAAATCTTTTATCTTCTTATTGACAGTACACAGTATTGTTAAATCTTTTATCTTCTTATTGAGAGTACACAGTAGTGTTAAATCTAGTGTCTTCTTATTGACAGTACACACTATCGTTAAGTCTTGTGTCTTCTTAATGACAGTACACAGTATCTTTAAATCTTTTGGCTTGTTAGTGATACTACACAGTATTGTTAATTCTTGTGGCTTGTTAGTGATAGTACACAGTATTCTTATATCTTGTGTCTTCTTATTGACAGTACACAGTATCG
>NW_013832299.1:0-421 GCF_000517525.1 Limulus polyphemus
CATGTTCTTTCATATGTGAATTGTTTTGTTGTACAAACAATGCTGGTCCACGTATTTTTAGCTCACCAAACATGCTCCTTGACATTATAAGTAATTGTAATGTACAAACATTGCTGGTCCACGTATCGTTAGCTTACCGAACAAACTCCATCACATGTGAATTGTTTTGTTGTACAAACAATGCTGTAAAACGTATCTTTAGCTCACGGAAAATGTTCTTTGACATGTGAATTGTTTTGTGTACAAACAATACTGGTCCACGTATATTTAGCTCAAGGAACATGTTCTTTCACATGGGAATTGTTTTGTTGTACAAACAGTGATGGTCCACGTATTTTTAGCTCACCAAACATGCTCCTTGACATTAGAAGTATTTGGTATGTACAAACAATGCTGGTCCACCTATATTTAACTGATGAAA
>NW_013832300.1:0-421 GCF_000517525.1 Limulus polyphemus
GTTGGAGGAAAAGAAAAGAAACAAGAAGAACGAGAAGAGAAATTACAGCAGTGGTTGGAGGAAAAAGAAAATAAACAGGAAGAAAGTCTCCAACAGTTGCAGAAAAGTCACCAGCAACTACAGGAAAGTCAACAACTGTGGCAACTAGAACAAGAAAGGAAACAGGAAGAAAGAATCCAACAGTTGCAGGAAAGTCAACAACAGTGGCAAGAAGTACAAATGGAAAACATCAGTAAATTTAAAAGCGAATTAGATACATGAAGAGACGATTTATTGTCTGTTACACAAGGAGGATACATTGACCATCGACTTAATCAGCCCCAGACAATGGCAAGCCCCTTACAGAGCCCGCAGCTAAACCCTAATGCAGACATATTCAGTCTCGTTAGAAGTCACATCCCAGATATGAATGTCACTAATA
>NW_013832301.1:0-420 GCF_000517525.1 Limulus polyphemus
CTTTCTCCTCCAATAGCTGCTGTAATCTCTCTTCTTGTTTCTTTTCTCGTTCTTCTTATTTCTTTTGTTTTTCCTCCAACAACTGCTGTAATCTCTCTTGTTTATTTTGCTGTTCGAGCTGCCATTGTTGTAGGTTTTCTTGCCACTGCTGTAATCTTTCTTCTTGTTTCTTTTCTCGTTCTTCTTGTTTCTTTTCTTTTTCCTCTAATAACTGCTGTAATTTCTCTTCTTGTTTATTTTCTTTCTCCTCAAATAGCTGCTGTAATCTCTCTTCTTGTTTCTTTTCTCGTTTATCTTGTTTATTTTCTTTCTCCTCAAATAGCTGCTGTAATCTCTCTTCTTGTTTCTTTTCTCGTTTATCTTGTTTCTTTTCTTTTTCCTCCAACAACTGCTGTAATCTCTCTTGTTTATTTTGCTGTT
>NW_013832302.1:0-422 GCF_000517525.1 Limulus polyphemus
CTTCAATGATTCTGTTAAGTATATCGTAACTCTAATTTAGCTTCTGAAAAAAATAAAAATCACACTTATATTAGAATATTACAAATATAGTTTGCAACATTATAAACACTTCTCGTGCGATGATGAACATTTGTTCGTCTAAGAAACGAACTTGCATGTATGCTATTACAGAAATGTTTCATCGATCAATCATGCCTCATCCCCCATAATACAGCCCTCTAGTATTTTAGAGGTAAGTCTGGAGCCTATAACGCTAAAAATCGAGTTTTGATATCCGCGGTAAGCAAAGCAAAGATAGCTCATTGTGTAGCTATGCTCTTACCAACAAACAAATAACTTCATAACCTACTTTATTTTTTTTTACTCATTTAATTCATTGTGCAAATATTTGTTTCTTAGTTTGCTTTTAACAATATTTTGTC
>NW_013832303.1:0-421 GCF_000517525.1 Limulus polyphemus
AGTCAAAACGTATGTAAGATCAACAGAAATAAACAACAACAAAAAAAGATAAAAGACAACCAATAACCTGGGCGCTTTCCTTCATCAGACAGCCAAAACGCGCGTACAATCAACAGAAATAAAAAAAAGAAACTCAATAACCTGGGCGCTTTACTTCATAAGACAGTCAAAACGTACATGTATGTACGATCAACAGAAATAAACAACAACAACAAATGACAGAGAAACCCAATAACCTTGTACATTTTCCTTCATCAGAGGTAAATGAACAGTGTAAACGCACTGGTCATTGCGTATGTGTCATTTGTGTGTTTGACGTGAAAATGGCGAGAAACAAAGAGTTTAGAACTAAAAACGGCTTACAAGAATAAGTGTTTGTGCAAGAAGTAACGTCCAGATCAATTTGAAGATTTTTCAACAA
>NW_013832304.1:0-421 GCF_000517525.1 Limulus polyphemus
TTCTTATGCACGAAACGATTAGTGAGTTAATTTAAAGATTATAAATTTCGCGATATTTTATAACGAGAGAACGCTAAAAATACGCGAGTATAATCACGTTTGATCCACTAGTGGTGTTACATATGTCGCTTTTTTTGATGTATATATTGGCATCAATTGTTTCTTACAATAAATAAGATATGCATACATATTCACAAACTAACGACATGTTTAGAACTTTACTACAACCTTACTTAAGACTATAATACTGTATCGATTTTTTCTTTAACTTAACACACGTGAATGAAAATCGTGGGAATATCAACTAGATCTAAGCTAACGCCACTAATGAATACTAGCAGAGACTCGCAAAACATTTCCGGCCAAATGAGTATCTTTATCGTAACAGTACTTCTTTAAATATAAGAAGTTCTTATATTCG
>NW_013832305.1:0-421 GCF_000517525.1 Limulus polyphemus
CGATCACAGCAAACCTAAACAAGACATTATATAACTCTTACAGACAGGTAGAAAACAGAAGAACTGGCTTATAAAAATAGAAGTTATAACCATAACCAAACATAGCTGTGGATCGATCACAGCAAACCAAAACAAGACATTATATAACTCTTACAGACAGGTAGAAAACAGAAGAACTAGCTTATAAAAATAGAAGTTATAACCATAACCAAACATAGCTGTGGATCGATCACAGCAAACCAAAACAAGACATTATATAGCTCTTACAGACACGTAGAAAATAGAAGTTATAACCATAACCAAATACAGCTGTGGATCGATCACAGCAAACCTAAACAAGACATTATATAGCTCTTACAGACACGTAGAAAACAGAACTAGTTTATAAAAATAAAAGTTATAACCATAACCAAACACAGCT
>NW_013832306.1:0-711 GCF_000517525.1 Limulus polyphemus
AAAATGGCATTAATAACTCTTCAGTAAACAGTTCAACTATAGTAAATAGTCTTAACACATCAGCATATAATTTAAACACCTGCCTACTGTTACAAAACATAACTATAACGCTTTAACATTAGCATTCAAACAAAAATTCACCTTAAAATGATAAGTCAATTACAATACTTCAATAAATAATCACAACTTCACAGACTGATTGAAAATGTCATTAGCTTTACGCCAAATAATTCTATTTTTAACATGTTAATTTCACCACAACGCCCTCTAGTGGCACAACAGTATGTCTGCGGAGGTACAACGCTAAAATCCGGGTTTTGAAACCCGTGGTTGGCAGAGCACAGATAGCCCATTGTGTTACTTTGTGCTTAATTTCAAACAAATAAACAAATCTTTTACTCAACGCAGTTAAACAGCACCATTCTTAACGCGTTAGTTTCTATTCCGTATACGCTAATAATGCTTCATTCTAAACACATTAATGGACAAGTCCAAATTCTTAATATATTAGTGAGCAAGTATATTCCTAATAAGCAGCAAATAATTCCATTCTTTATACATCGATAATGCCCCATCTTTAACGTGTTGATATAGAACCCCATGGCCACCTACCCGAAAGTATACAACTTCCTTTATATTACACCGATAATACCCCATCTTTAACGTGTTGATATAGAACCCCATGACCACCTATCCCAAAGTAAACAACTT
>NW_013832307.1:0-421 GCF_000517525.1 Limulus polyphemus
AGTTACAGTTGTCAGACTACATTGAACTGATGTTTAAGTTGTAGACTAACAACAATACTTACTTGTCTCATCTTACTGGAACTGAATGTTGGGGTGAGGAGACTGCGAACTTCCTTCCAGTGCTCTCCACGTTTGTAAATCAATTGTGATTTAAGTTCTTTAATTGGCTGCGTAGTTCCAGGTACAAACACCTGTGGAGATAAGCAAGGTATTATACGCACTAGATGAGATACGACTATTATCAGGATAGCTTAGTTTAAGGATAAAGTAAGATGAAGAATAAAATGATAACATTTTACTGTAAAGTACATTATCAACATTATTTGTAATTCAACGGTAATTTTTTAAAGAAAAAAAGTAACGATTAGGCTAAAATAATAAATTTATAAATAGTCTTATGGATGTATGGTTTAAAGTATTC
>NW_013832308.1:0-739 GCF_000517525.1 Limulus polyphemus
AATAGTTTTGCTCTTACAATAAAGTCTATTTCTATATTTCTTGATAACTTTCCAAAACTGTGTTGTTTTTTACTTATGAATATTTGAAATTTCACTGTGTATAATGTAAACATTTAGGAAAGCAAGGTTATTGTTTCTCACGAACTTTTATTTTCGAACTTGAGAAAGTATATTTTATATGTATGTTTCTTTTGAATGTTAGAAATTGCACAAACATTTGTTTGTAAACTTTGAAATCGTCATACTTTGACTTTTCTCTCTCTCTCTGTTTATGATTATGTTATATATATCTCATTTCTTCCAGGTTGTTGCCGTTGGATCTTACATCATAGCCTCATCCTTCTTCAGTGTGTATAGCATGGCAGTAGACACCTTATTTCTGTGCTTCTGTGAGTAGCCAGGTTAACATTTTTCACAGTTACACACACAAAATAAAACAGAAATACAGAACAGTTATACGTTACAGAAGTTCACAAGGAAGACGTTATTCTAACACACACACAAAATAAAACAGAAATACAGAACAGGTATACGTTACAGAAGTTCACAAGGAAGACGTTATTCTAACACACAAAAAATAAAACAGAAATACAGAACAGTTATACGTTACAGAAGTTTACAACAAAGATGTTATTCTAACACACACACACAAAATAAGACAGAAATACAGAACAGGTATACGTTACAGAAGTTTACAACAAAGTTGTTAGAATAACGTCTTCATTGTGAACTTCTGTAA
>NW_013832309.1:0-419 GCF_000517525.1 Limulus polyphemus
CGATTAGAGGGAAGGCAGCTAGTCATCATCGCCAACTCTTGGGTTAATCTTTTACCAACAAATAGTGAGATTGACCGTCACATTATAACGTCCCCGCGGCTGAAAGAGCGAGCATGTTTGGCGAAACGGGGATTCGAACCTGCGACCCTCAGGTTGTAAGTCGAGCGCCCTAACCACCTGGCCATTGAACAAGGGCAGTAGAGGAAAACAAGCATATGATTGTAGTTTGAAACAAATTATTTTTTTAAGTACTAATGATTATCACAACTATCCAGGCTTGTTCTTTGGTGTCATCTAGCAAGAGACACAACTGTGGAATTAAAAGACATAAATACTGTTGCGTCTCTGGTCGTTTGTTAATTACCCGTAGAAATTATTTCCGAAAACTTCAGCGATACAGGTCCTTTCTTAAAAAAAAA
>NW_013832310.1:0-421 GCF_000517525.1 Limulus polyphemus
AATCGCACCACATCTGAACCAAGTACACTATTCGCCCTTCAGAAAAAGGTGTGGTATATAGGGGCAACAAACAAAGGAGCACATTCAAGAGATTTGTGGGTAAAAAACAATGGAAGTGTCCTCAGGTGTAGAGTGGCTAGGGCACACAGACCACACTTGGGAAGTCAACTACATCCAAAACCCATACCGCTGGGAACCAACATCCATGTGGAGGTAGGATGAAGATCATATCATCTTCACCTAAAGTTCAAGAGACCAAAGGGCATCTCAAACTCCTTCTGACTCTGGAACAGGGCACATGTTAAGAATAGAAAATGATATATCAATCAGGGAACCCAACATCTGGTATTGATAAGATGTCTACTATAGAGAAATCAGCTCCCTCAACAGTGAAACTGACCGGAACCAACCTAGGTGCAAC
>NW_013832311.1:0-421 GCF_000517525.1 Limulus polyphemus
TATATAGTCTTACATGCACCTATGAACATTACATAAAATCATTCATGAGTGTTGATCAAAAATAATAAATTCCACAAATAACACGACAATTAACATTGCAACCACAGGGAGCTCTATAGTTCCAATGTTACATTACATAATTATAGTATTTTAGCACTTGTGTATAAAGTTAAAATCATAAATGATATTCAACGTTAAACTGGTACACATTTAAAAACATTTTATTTAGGCCTATCTATGTAAGGTCGAAACATGTAGAGTCGTCAACTTTTTGAAAGCCACAGATAGGCATAAATAAAATGTTTTTAATTGTGTACCAGTTTTACGTTGAATATTATTTATGATTTTAGCTACATTACATGTCAACTCATATAATTTAGGTAAAGATAGTAATTCTAACTCTATTTCAATGATTTTATAA
>NW_013832312.1:0-421 GCF_000517525.1 Limulus polyphemus
AAACATTGGAACCAACAGGATGTAGTGTAAAAAGTTTGCAGGTTATGATTATAAAATATTTTTTTCAAAAGGATTTTAATTATTATAACATATTTTGGGTGAGATGTAGGAAACTGTTTTGAACACTAGAAAAATCAGAAGAATTAAATTTAAAGATTAAAATGTGTTTATTATAATTAACATAGAATATTTGTCCATTATTGATACTCGAATACCTATAAATTTTAAGAGTTGGATAAAAATCACAACAATAATTATGCCAATAAAATCATAAACATTGTTTTACTCGTGTAAGTTTCAATGTAGCAATATAATTTAAAGCAAATATTCTTACCGGCATCACCACTATAAGATCCAAGAAACAGCTGATATTTGCTTCTTTCACTCAACACAAGAAAATATGAGAACTTAGCATGGACTG
>NW_013832313.1:0-421 GCF_000517525.1 Limulus polyphemus
GCAACCACCATAGAAAATTAGGAAATAAATATAAATTATGTCTCTTTCAATCTAGAATGACAACAAATTATATCACGAAAACATAAATGTTTAGACTAAATAGCTTAAATCTCACAACACTATACATTTATAAGTATTTATTCTTTTTATTATATTGACTTTTCAGCCATGCCTGACTAACAATTGAAAAGTTACAATGATGCGGCTCACGTGCACTCATGTTACCGTATCCAATAACATAATACTGACCTTTGGTCTGTGCAAAGAAACTTGTCTTGGCTGTGTTTTAGTAGACTAGCATTTTGTAAAATACAGACACATTTCAATTATTATACATTATATATATAGAGTATTGCTATTTTGAAATAAGTTTTTAAACTTATTTTTCTTAAAACATAGAACTGTAAATAAAGAAGCAAAG
>NW_013832314.1:0-421 GCF_000517525.1 Limulus polyphemus
TTCATTCTTTAGTTTGGTATCCAAGCTGCCGTCTTGAATACCGGATCTTCATTCTTTACTTTGGTATCCAAGCTGCCGTCTTGAATACCGGATCTTCATTCTTTACTTTGGTATCCAAGCTGCCGTCTTGAATACCGGATCTTCATTCTTTACTTTGGCAAGATTATTTTAATGTGACTACAAAAACCTTGATCCATCAGTTTCATACCCACGCTGACAGAGTGAATACAGGTTCTCGGTTCTCTAGTTTGTTACACCTGCTGTCAGCGTGACAACAGCATACGCGAAACAAATAAAATAATAAGATTCACGTTCAGCCTCAACAGATTTACGCTTTCTGCAACCACACGCTCCTCCCATGTTTTTGGGGAAACGTTTTTCATTTTCTGATAAACTATTTAATTAAAATTCATAAAATTAT
>NW_013832315.1:0-421 GCF_000517525.1 Limulus polyphemus
TCTCCTAAGTTGTCTTCTCCATGGGAAGGCCCATATGACATAGTGGATCGTCTCTCAGACGTGACTTTCCGGGTAAAATGTGGTCAGCGAGGTAAGCCAAAAGTGGTACATGCCAACAGGCTTTGGCGTTATCACGGTCCAGGACATTTCAGTGGGGACGAAGTGGAAAACAGAACAAATGACGCTGCTGAAGACGTGCCACTTGAAGAAGCCACCATCGAAGAAGAAACTCTACTCAGTTTTGAGAAGGGAAACGGTGAAGCTCTTGGTGAAGTTACTACCAATGATGTGACTGTTACCGATGATTGGACATTTACTGATGAAGCGAATGAACCCCACATGAAGCAGAAGCCAATGAGACGGAGACCAGTACGGAAGAAGATACGTCCCGTAAAATTAAGAGACTTTGTTGAACTGTAAT
>NW_013832316.1:0-421 GCF_000517525.1 Limulus polyphemus
CTGTTCCTAGTTTCATAATAACATACTTTAGTTTTATAACAAAATATCGAAGACTTACATTAAACTGTTCCTAGTTTCACAATTATATACTTTAGTTATATAACAAAATATCGAAGACTTACATTAAACTGTTCCTAGTTTCACAATTAAATACTTTAGTTTTATAACAAAATATCGAAGACTTACATTAAACTGTTCCTAGTTTCATAATAACATACTTTAGTTTTATAACAAAATATCGAAGACTTACATTAAACTGTTCCTAGTTTTACAATTAAATACTTTAGTTATATAACAAAATATCGAAGACTTACATTAAACTGCTTCTAGTTTCATAATAACATACTTTAGTTTTATAACAAAATATCGAAGACTTACATTAAACTGTTTCTAGTTTCATAATAACATACTTTAGTTTTAT
>NW_013832317.1:0-420 GCF_000517525.1 Limulus polyphemus
CCTCAGGAGTGAATTACAAGACAATGTTAAAGTATTTATAACTTGTTAGTGGGTCATGTGACCTGTATACTATTTTACATAAATTCACACTAAACCATTCAAAAGGAGATCAGTCCACATTCTTGTAGAAATATTTGCCATACCTTCATCTATATTTAATACTACATGATCTTTTTATGTTTTATTATTTCTAAGGATTCATGAATATTATTACCTATTATACTTTTTGGTTGAGCTAATATTACAGTTTTTTCCCATAATATCATGTGTTGTGTTTCCTGTACATGTTCTGCTATGGATGAATTTTCAGTTTTTTTATTTTTTTACATATCCCTTATGCTCATTTAAATGGTATTTTAAATTACGTTTTGTCTGACCAATGTAAATACTTTCACATTCACATTCTATTTTATATATTCC
>NW_013832318.1:0-421 GCF_000517525.1 Limulus polyphemus
ATTTTACACTGTACTCTACTACTCCTACACTAACCCAAGCTACTCACTTACCGAGACATTTTACACTGTACTCTACTACTCCTACACTAACCCAAGCTACTCACTTACCGAGACATTTTACACTGTACTCTGCTACTCCTACACTAACCCAAGTTACTCACTTAGCGAGACATTTTACACTGTACTCTACTCTTCCTACACTAACCCAAGCTACTCACTTACCGAGACATTTTACACTGTACTCTACTACTCCTACACTAACCCAAGCTACTCACTTACCGAGACATTTTACACTGTACTCTACTCCTCCTCTACTAACCCAAGCTACTCACTTACCGAGACATTTTACACTGTACTCTACTACTCCTACACTAACCCAAGCTACTCACTTACCGAGACATTTTACACTGTACTCTGCTAC
>NW_013832319.1:0-419 GCF_000517525.1 Limulus polyphemus
ATGTGTTTGTTTAAGAACGACTGGATTAAATAGGACCCAATAGCTTGTATCGTTCTATGACCCACTGTTGACTTTAGTCTGCAGCCAGTTTCTTAATTAACTCATATATTTACTAACATATCTACATGTGTTTGTTTAAGACCGACTGTATTAAATAGGACCAAATAGCTGATATCGTTCTATGACCCACTGTTGACTTTAGTCTGTAGCCAAGTTGGTAATTAAATCATATATTTACAACATATATACATGTGTTTGATTAAGACCGACTATATTAAATATGACGCAATAGCTAGTATTGTTCTATGACCCACTGTTGACTTTAGTCAGCAGCCAATGTGTTTATTACTTCATATATTTACAACATATCTACATGAGTTTGTTTAGACCGATTGGATTAAATAGGACCCAATAGCTAG
>NW_013832320.1:0-421 GCF_000517525.1 Limulus polyphemus
CTAAGTACCTCTCCCCTCTAAACGTCATAAATAAGAATCTTACAGGCCAAATAGTGCTAGGCTAACTGAACTCTAGACACAAATGTAGCTCTATTTTGAAAGGGTTTTGTATGTAAAAATAGGATTATGCGTGTGGAATTGGATTGTGAACAAGGACTTATAGTGCTATCACACATAGGTGACGCTAGTGAAAATATACGAGTTCATATTACCCCATGAATTGGACATGGCACGAAAAGGGTATGTTAATTAAAACTGTGGACAATGGACAAAATTTAACATGTTGTGAATAATGCAACAACGTAACAAGGGTTATTACGTAGGATTCAGTAAGAGTACAAACAAAATAACAATTCCAGAGAGGGAAAATAAGGTCTACGCTGAACCTGACCCTCCCTGGTCCAAAACATGGACGAATCCC
>NW_013832321.1:0-334 GCF_000517525.1 Limulus polyphemus
GTTTCTAGGAACATAACATTAACATGGTTCATCATAACATTAACATAGTTTCTAGGAACATAACATTAACATGGTTTCTAGGAACATAACATTAACATAGTTTCTAGGAACATAACATTAACATGGTTTCTAGGAACATAACATTAACATAGTTTCTAGGAACATAACATTAACACGGTTTCTAGAAGCATAACATTAACATAGTTTCTAGGAACATCACATTAACATGGTCTCTAGGAACATAACATTAACATGGTTTCTAGGAACATAACATTAACATAGTTTCTAGGAACATCACATTAACATGGTTTCTAGGAACATAACATTAACATGG
>NW_013832322.1:0-951 GCF_000517525.1 Limulus polyphemus
GTTGACTACATGTTTTAATTTGGTATACAATGTATATTTAATTCCCTTATATATATATATATCTGCACAAAATATGATGTGTAACTCTTAAATTATCACTGATTTACTAAAAAATAATTATTTACCGAATAAATTTGTGATTAAATTGCTATATTAAAATGGTTGAAAGTGGTTTTTTTTTGGTAAATTAGTGTATTTTCTGATATTCTACAATTCTCATGTTAGATAACTTTACCCTATATTTTACCTTTATTTTCAAAACTTTCACACACAGTAAAGAATTGATATTTTAGTATTGTGCTAGTTTCAGCTATGAAAATAGCCTGCCTGTACTACTTATTAGGGATGCACGGGGGCCCCGGCTGGGTATTGGGCTACCCAGTAATACTCTGCTCTGGCAGAGTGTCAAAGTTAGGCATTTAAGCCCTAATCTTTGTGGCAACTAATGCGGTACTGAAAGTTACAGTAATAATTGGTTTAGTTATAAAAAACGTGTTCAGAGCAACAAAAACTGACCACCTGCTGGAATTCGGGGATTCAGAGAATATAGGGGTTAATAACGGGTATGGCTTGAGAAGTGGATTTCTGGGGAAGGTGGGGTTTTTGAGAACAATAGGGGGTTAAAGTTTGAAAAATTGGGGCTAGGCATTGAAAGTTGAAACTAAAACTTGAATGTTATGTTGGTGATTATTCGGTTAAATGTAATGAAAATAAATTTTGTTTTTGTTTCAAATTTTCGTGTGTGTTGTTTTTTTGGGGGGTGGGGTGCAAGGGGAGAACCCGGCCCCGGCCGAAGCTTAGTGACGGGTACCCGGACCCGGTATTCGGCCACATTTTACTACCCATGCCACCCTAGTAATAACCGGGCATTAGTCATGTGAACCCTACCAGTACCGAACGATAAAAACACAGTTCCGTAATTTGAGGGTTAAACAATTCTAAGGTAACTTC
>NW_013832323.1:0-419 GCF_000517525.1 Limulus polyphemus
ATTATATAACATGAAAATGAAAAATATGAACATTCAGTTTAAAATATATTAGCTTCAATGACACAGCAACATCCAGTTAAGATTATGAATTATATGTAGATTTTTACACAATTATATAAACATGAAAATGAAAAATATGAACATGCAGTTTAAAATATATTAGCTTCAATGATACAGCAACATCCAGTTAAGATTATGAATTATATACAGATTTTTATACAATTATATAAACATGAAAATGAAAAATATGAACATGCAGTTTAAAATATATTGGCTTCAATGACACAGCAACATCCAGTTAAGATTATGAATTATATGTAGATTTTTACACAATTGTATAAACATGAAAATGAAAAATATGAACATGCAGTTTAAAATATATTAGCTTCAATGACACAGCAACATCCAGTTAAGATTAT
>NW_013832324.1:0-419 GCF_000517525.1 Limulus polyphemus
GGTTTTGGGAAGCTGTAGCTCTCTACTCTAGTCAAATATAAGTACCTCTCTACTCTAGACAAATATAAGTACTTCTCTAGACAAATATAAGTACCTAGTAAAATATACGTACCTATCTAGACAAATATAAGTACCTCTCTAGACAAATATAAGTACCTATCTAGACAAATATAAGTACCTCTCTACTCTAGTCAAATATAAGTACCTAGTAAAATATACGTACCTATCTAGACAAATATAAGTACCTCTCTAGACAAATATAAGTACCTATCTAGACAAATATAAGTACCTCTCTACTCTAGTCAAATATAAGTACCTAGTAAAATATACGTACCTATCTAGACAAATATAAGTACCTCTCTACTCTAGTCAAATATAAGTACCTCTCTACTCTAGTCAATATAAGTTCCTCTCTAGTC
>NW_013832325.1:0-421 GCF_000517525.1 Limulus polyphemus
AAACTATATCCCTCAAAAATAAATAACTCATTTCACAAACTATATCCTTCACAAATACATAACTCACTTCACAAGCTATATCCCTCAAAAATCCAAAACTCACTTCACAAACTATATCCCTCAAAAATACATAACTCACTTCACAAGCTATATACTCAAAAACCCATAACTCACTTCACAAACTATATTCCTCAAAAATCCATAATTCACTTCACAAGCTATATCTCTCAAAAATCCATAACTCATTTCACAAGCTATATCCCTCAAAAATCCATAACGCTCTTCACAAACTACATCCATCAAAACTCCAAAATTCACTTCACAAACTATATACGTCGAAACTCTATAACACATTTCACAAATTACACCTGTCGAAACTGTAATACATTTCACAAACTACACCTGTCGAAACTCTATACCA
>NW_013832326.1:0-420 GCF_000517525.1 Limulus polyphemus
ATGACTCTTAAGGTAGCCAAATTCCTCGTCATCTAATTAGCAATGCATATAACTGGTTTATCGAGATTCCCACTGTAGCTATCTACTATCTAGTAAAACCACAGCCAATAGAACAGGCTTGGAAAAATCAGCTAACTAAAAACATGAGAATAATCTGAAAAAGTTTTATAATCTTCTTAAGCAACCTTCAAGTTTCTGGTTTAAGACAAATTTTTCAAAAAGTTCTGTAAAGGACAAATTAATTGTTTGTTTATTTTGAATTTCCTGCAAAGCTACACGAGGGCTATCTGCACCAGCCGTCCCTAATTTAGCAGTGTAAGACTACAGGGAAGGCAGCAAGTGATCACCACCCACCATCAACTCTTGGGGTTACTCTTTTACCAACGAATAGTGGGATTGACCATAACATTATAACACCCC
>NW_013832328.1:0-419 GCF_000517525.1 Limulus polyphemus
GGTGAAATAATCCATCACCACACAAATGTACTTGTTTCCAGCACGAGTTCGGGGCAAAGGACCAGCAATGTCGATGGCTACTCTTTCCATTGATGCACCAACTTGATATAACTTCATTGGAGCACGTCCCTTATGCTTGAGTCCCCTTTTAGCACAACATGTACTGCAGGACCTGCACCATTTTTCCATATCTTGCCTCATACCTATCCAGTAAAATCTCTGCCGTAGGTGATTCAATGTCTTCTTAACTCCGAGATGTCCTCCTGTTAAACTATCATGGGATTGACGCAACATTACTCCCGTAACATTCTCGGTATAACCGTTTGCCAGGTCGTCACTTTCCCATGTGCAGTTTCCCATCTCCGGAGAAGAATTCCATCTTCAAGCTTAAACTGGTCCCATTGTGCCCAATAGTTTTT
>NW_013832329.1:0-422 GCF_000517525.1 Limulus polyphemus
CATTAATACGGTGTAAACCATGTTTAACATCAATACGATGTAGAACCATGTTTAAAATCAATACGGTGTAGAACCATGTTAAACATCAATACGGTGTAGAACCATGTTTCAAATCAATACTATTTAGAACCATGTTAAACATCAATATGGTGGAGAACCATGTTAAACATCAATACGGTGTAGAACCATGTTTAACATAAATACGGTGGAGAACCATGTTTAACATCAATACGATGTAGAACCATGTTTAACATCATTACGGTGTAGAACCATGTTTAACATCAATACGGTGTAGAACCATGTTTAACATCAATACGGTGTAGAACCATGTTAAACATCAATACGGTGTAGAACCATTTTAACATCAATACGGTGTAGAACCATATTAAACATCAATACGGTGTAGAACCATGTTAAACATC
>NW_013832330.1:0-420 GCF_000517525.1 Limulus polyphemus
GTATAAAGCTGCCAAAGTAAGGATTAAATTTTATAAATTTGTGATTGTGGTTTCAATTCTTGTTTCAGTACTTTTTGTAGAAGGATCCCTACTTCATTTTAAAATAAATAATTGTTTAATACTCTTGATTGTTTACTGTTTATGTTAAACCTGTATAAACTGTATACTTTACCTTTAGAAACTGTTTTACATATATATATATATATATATATATTGCACCATCCATTTGTTTCAATTTGGTTAGAAAAGATATTTAAGTACCTGCATGATATGTGTACTATTTATATTATACCTGTATATATATACATGTGGATTTTTAATGAAAGGGCAAAAGTGAATAACCACCATCAAACCAAGTACTGTGAGAGAATACTGAACCAAATGGCTTAGTTATTTTTGCTCTAGGCTCTCTGATGTGAT
>NW_013832331.1:0-422 GCF_000517525.1 Limulus polyphemus
GAAAAACAAGAAAAAAAACAGTTAAAAAAACCTGTCCAACACGTTTCTGGTATGCATAAGTGAAAAACCTGATGCACGAAAAATATAAATCATTATAACCCGTTTGGGCTTGACTTTAGTTTTGATTTACACACACACACACACATATATATATATACATAATTATTTAATTTATAAACTAAATCAATTCAATTATTACAAAAGTGTTAACAAATATTCTGAAAATGTTCATTTCTTTTCTATTAAACAGAAAAGCACATGTGATGTTTCTTTGTGATGATACAGTTCAACTACGAAGCAACATGTAACTAAAATAATTCGATGACGAGGAACCCACTTTGAGACTAATAATGGCTGGAGACGGCTTAAAATGGGTAATGAAAGAAAAACTTTTAATATAAGCTTAACATGACAGCAAATGT
>NW_013832332.1:0-421 GCF_000517525.1 Limulus polyphemus
AGATGCAAGATGCATGGTACGGTGCCAAAGCTGAGGAAATCCAAAGCTACGCCAACCAAAATGACAGCAAGCGCTTCTATGAATCATTGAAAACGGTTTATGGACCCAAGTGTGCTACCTTGCTCCCACTGTTGAGTTCAGATGGCAGCCGGCTACTCGTAAACCGGAAGCAGGTTCTAGATAGATGGGATGAACACTTTGAAGGCATTCTGAACAGACCATCCATTATAAACGATGAGGCCATTGACCGCCTACCTCAAATATATATCAATGAGAATCTCGTGCATCCTATAACGGAAGAGAAAGTGAAAGGAACAATCCACCGCACGTCAGCGGGAAAGCACCAGGATCGGACGGTAGTCCGACGGAAGTGTTCAAATGCGGGGGACACGCTCTCATTCGGGAATTGACTGAACTATTC
>NW_013832333.1:0-415 GCF_000517525.1 Limulus polyphemus
GGGCTACTTTAAAAAGTGACTGGTTAAATGGTTAATAAAATCTGACATAATTATAAAAGTAAACCAATAATTTTATGATTAAACGATAAAAATGTTTGTATTTTTTTACCAGATATTGTTTGTTTGCACAAATCTACACAATGGGCTATCTGTGCTCTGCCCACCACCGGTATCGAAACCCGGTTTCTAGCGTTGTAAGTCCGCAGACATACCGCTGTGCCATTGCGGGGCTTTTACCTGATATATGACATAATTTCATATATATATATATATATATATATCATATTTTTCTAATTATTCTTTCTTATCATGTATTTCATTTAATTTTTAAACTAATAATTTTCTATTTTTTAAAAAAACCTTAAACCTTAGTCATTATCTCTTAATGATAAATAGTTATCATGTTAACCTTTAT
>NW_013832334.1:0-421 GCF_000517525.1 Limulus polyphemus
GAATTACAGAAAGAACGTGTGAAATGGTAAAACTCTGACTAGGAATTACAGAAGGAACGCGTGAAATGGTAAAACTCTGAATCGGAATTACAGAAGAAACGCGTGAAATGCTAAAACTCTAACTAGGAATTACAGAAGGAACGTGTGAAATGGTAAACTCTGACTAGGAATTACAGAAGGAACACGTGAAATGGTAAAACTCTGACTAGGAATTACAGAAGGAACGCCTGAAATGGTAAACTCTGAATCGGAATTACAGAAGGAACGCGTGTAATGGTAAAACTCTGACTAGGAATTACAGAAGGAACGTGTGAAATGGTAAAACCCTGACTAAGAATTACAGAAGGAACGCGTGAAATGGTAAAACTCTGAATCGGAATTACAGAAGGAACGCTTGAAATGGTAAAACTCTGAATCGGAA
>NW_013832335.1:0-418 GCF_000517525.1 Limulus polyphemus
ATAACGCCCCCACGGCTGAAAGGGCGAGCATGTTTGGTGAGACGGGGATTCGAACCCGCGACCCTCAGATTGCGAGTCGAGCGCCTTATCCACCTGGCCATGCCGGGCCCTGTTGACTGAAAAGGATACATAGACATAGTTCTTGAATTAAAAAAATGGATAAGTTATGTTTAAAAAAAAAATAGTTGATCAGTGTTATTTGTTTGCAGTGAGTTTTATTTCCTAACTATAAGAGAATGTTGTGTATAACTTTAATTTGAATATGGAAACACATTATAGTAATAAATTGACAAAGAACGCTTCATAAGCATAATAAAAAGGCTTATTTTTGGGGAGCCGAATGTTCTGTAGAAACAAACAAACACACACACACACACACACACACATATATATATATATATATATATATATATATATA
>NW_013832336.1:0-421 GCF_000517525.1 Limulus polyphemus
CGTTTTCAAAGTCAACAAAATCTCGTGGAAAACGGACTAAAGGACCCTTATCAATGTTAACACAATCTAGTGGAAGGAGGACTAAAAGACCGTTATAACAGTCTACAAAATATAGTGGAAGAAGGAATAAAAAGACCGTCATTAATGTTAACAAAATCTTGTGGAGGAAGGACTAAAATACCGTTATCAATATCGAAAAAATCTAGTTTAAGAAGGATTAAAAAGACCATTACGAAAGTCATTAAAATATAGTGTAAGAAAGACTAAAAATAACGCTATCAAAGTCGAAAAAATGTAGTCTAAGAAGGCCTATAAAGACAGTTATGAATATCGACAAAATCTAGTAGAAGAAAAACAAAAAACCCGTTTTCAAATTCAACAAAATCTAGTGGAAAACGGACTAAAGGACCCCTATCAATGT
>NW_013832337.1:0-421 GCF_000517525.1 Limulus polyphemus
CCTCTTCTCAAATTTCCTTTGTGTAATCTCTAAAAACCTCCTAAAATGCATTTAAAACGTTTTTTCAGTAAAACTTTATAGTTTCCACCAAAAAGAAAATCGAATAAACCTAAATTAACCTTTTTTTCTTTCCAGAATGACTTCAAATTGCAATATGAAACTGCATTCATTTATCCTAAGTAGCCCTAAGTTCGTAACATTATACATCTATTTATAATTAATATTTTTTATTTTATTGCCTTTGAACCATGTCTAACAACTAATATCCATGCCATTATTAGTTGTCAATCACTCGGGGAATGTACAGCTCACGTTACACTATTAAATTACATTACCCGCCAGCTGCTCGCATGTGTGCCTTGTGAACCTTTTTAATTATTTTATTATTATTACTTATTTTACCTAATCTAGTCTTAAATAA
>NW_013832338.1:0-421 GCF_000517525.1 Limulus polyphemus
GCACCCTATGTGACTATTACAACGTTCCACCGTAAATCTCCACCCTATGTGACTATTAAAACGAAACCATAGTAAATCTGCACTTTATGTGACTATTAAAACGTTCCACCGTAAATATGCACCCTATGTGACTATTACAACGTTCCACCGTAAATCTGCACCCTATGTGACTATTACAACGTACCACCGTAAATCTGCACCCTATGTGACTATTACAACGTTCCACCGTAAATCTGCACCCTATGTGACTATTACAACGTTCCACCGTAAATCTGTACCCTATGTGACTATTACAACGTTCCACCGTAAATATGCACCCTATGTGACTATTACAACGTTCCACCGTAAATATGCACCCTATGTGACTATTACAACGTTCCACCGTAAATGTGCACCCTATGTGACTATTACAACGTTCCAC
>NW_013832339.1:0-418 GCF_000517525.1 Limulus polyphemus
ACCAAGAATGTAGCTTTAGAATATTACATATACCACCAAGAATGTAGCTTTAGAATACTACATATACCAACAAGAATGTAGCTTTAGAATAATACATATACCAACAAAAATGTAGCTTTAGAATACTACATATACCAACAAAAATGTAGCTTTAGAATACTATATATACCAACAAGAATGTGGCTTTAGAATACTACATATACCAACAAGAATGTAGCTTTAGAATGCTACATATACCAACAAGAATGTAGCTTTAGAATACTACATATACCAACAAGAATGTGGCTTTAGAATAAAGTATGATAGAGGAAGAATATGCCTTTACAATGAAACTTACGGAAACAGAACATATAGGTCTACATCAAAATATCGCCAGAAGGTGGCTTTGGCATAGACTGATATTTTGATACACAACAGA
>NW_013832340.1:0-421 GCF_000517525.1 Limulus polyphemus
AAATTTATTGGTGTGAATGAAGGAATGCTTTATGTGGTTGATTTCTTCATTTATGTAGTTTGTTGAACAGAGTCTTATGGCTGTGTTTATGAAGTTTTTGAGTGTATTGATTTTTTGTGTGGTGTCATGAGCGAAATTCCTGGGGCCGGTGTGTGTGTGTTCTTACGACGAATTTTGGTTTTAAACTGTGTGTCCAATCTAATAATTTTGAGGTTAAGAAAAGATAACTGTTTATTGTTTTCGTGTTCTATGGTAAATTTGATGTTGGGATAAATGGAATTTATGTGTTCAAAGAAAGCTAGTATGTGTTCTGTAGAAGTGAAATCAGCAAAAGTGCCATCGACATATCTGTATCAGTATAGTGGGGGATGAAGCGCATCGTGTATGGGTTGTGTTTCGATCTGGGTCATAAATATATTGG
>NW_013832341.1:0-421 GCF_000517525.1 Limulus polyphemus
CACAACCTCGGCAAAATTTCTAGGGTTAACTTTTGACCCGAAGCTAACGTACAAATTATGCAAGAAATCTAACAGGCAAAAACCATGGAACCTCACTTGACAATATTATAAAAATATACAAAACATATATACGTCTCGTCATTAAATATGCATGGATAAACATAGCTCCCAAATACATAAATAAACTACAATCTATACAAACTCACTTATTACCACAGCATATAAAGTCCCCTGTAGCACTTCACATAAATAAACTACAATCTATACAAAACTCACTTAATATCACAGCATATAAAGTCCCCCGTAGCACTTCACATAAATAAACTACAATGTATACAAAACTCACTTAATATCACAGCATATAAAGTCCCCCGTAGCACTTCATATAAATAAATTACAATCTAGAGAAAACTCACTTATC
>NW_013832342.1:0-421 GCF_000517525.1 Limulus polyphemus
AGTAAAAACACGGGTGTATGTGATACACATTATTAATGACATTAATACACGATAGTTATAAGTAAAAACCCGGGTGTATGTGATACACATTATTAATTACATTAATATACGATAGTTTAAGTAAAAACACGGGTGTATGTGATACACATTATTAATGACATTAATACACGATAGTTATAAGTAAAACACGGGTGTATGTGATACACATTATTAATGACATTAACATACGATAGTTATAAATAAAACCACGGGTGTATGTGATACACATTATTAATGACATTAATACACGATAGTTATAAGTAAAAACACGGGTGTATGTGATACACATTATTAATGACATTAATACACGATAGTTATGAGTAAAACACGGGTTCTATGTGATACACATTATTAATGACATTAATACACGATAGTTATAAGT
>NW_013832343.1:0-419 GCF_000517525.1 Limulus polyphemus
CATACCAAATCTGAAGAAGAAGGCACTAATAGCCGAAGCTACAGTTGTAGTTCCTGATTTGGTATTGCATATGCCTCAGGCCACTTGGTGAAATAATTCATCATCATACAAATGTACTTGTTTCCAGCACGAGTTTGGGGCAGAGGACCAGCAGTGTCGACAGCTACTCTTTCCATTGGTGCACCAACTTGATATAACTTCATTGGAGCATGTCCCTTATGCTTGGGTCCCTTTTAGCATAACATATGCTGCACGTTATGCACCATTCTTCCACATCTTGTCTCATACCTATCCAGTAAAATCTGTCGCAGGTGACTCAATGTTTTCTTAACTCAGAGATGTCCTCCTGTTACAGTATCATGGATTGACACAGCACAACTTCCCGTAACTTTCTCGGTATAACCATTTGCCAGGTCATC
>NW_013832344.1:0-418 GCF_000517525.1 Limulus polyphemus
ATAAGTCAGTGGCAAATTTCGCAGAACTTGGGAATCCCACTTTCGACAGTCAACAGAATCATCGTGCAGTTCAGGAAACACGGCAAGGAAACAACTGAGCAGCGTCCTGGGTCGTACTGGTCCATCGGAGAAGACAAAAATGGCTGTCAAAAGGAGCATCGAAATGGATCCATGACCGCAGAAGTGGCCAACGTTGGTGGGATGAGCCCGAAATCTGTTCAATGGATTCTCCACAGGTTGGGTTATCATTGCAGAGCAGCTAGACGGAAGCCCTTATTAAGACCTGCCAACATAGTCAGACGAAAGAAGTGGGCAAGTGGTACGATGACCAAGCCTCTGGACTTTTGGAAGACCATATTGTTCTCAGACGAATCAAGATTCGCTCAATTTTTGGACAATGGAAGGATATAGGTCTGGA
>NW_013832345.1:0-420 GCF_000517525.1 Limulus polyphemus
GGAACAAAGTGCAGTTTACCATATTAGTTGGGTTTAAACTTGGGATAAAGTGATCCGTTTACTACATTGCCGAGTATAAACCTGGAACAAAGTGCACTTTACCATATCGTTGGGTTTAAACTTGGGATAAAGTGATCAGTTTACTACATTGTTGAATATAAACCTGGAACAAAGTGCACTTTGCTATATTATTGGGTTTAAACTTAAAACAAAGTGAACAGCTTACTACATTGCTAATATAAGCCTGGAACAAAGTTCACTTTACCACATTGTTGGGTTTAAACTTAAGACAAAGTGATCAGTTTACTATATTGCTGAGTTTAAACCTGGAAGTGCACTTTACCATATTGTTGAGTTTTAAACTTAGGACAAAGTGATCAGTTTACTACATTGTTGATTAAAATGTATTGTGTGTTGATG
>NW_013832346.1:0-421 GCF_000517525.1 Limulus polyphemus
TACCTATAGTGGTATACAGTACATACCTGGACTATAATAGTATATAGTACATACTTTGACTATAGTGGTATACAGTACATACGTTACCTATAGTGGTATACAGTACATACCTGGACTATAATAGTATATAGTACATACTTTGACTATAGTGGTATACAGTACATACGTTACCTATAGTGGTATACAGTACATACCTGGACTATAAAAGTATACAGTACATACCTGGACTATAATAGTATATAGTACACACTTTGACTATAGTGGTATACAGTACATACGTTACCTATAGTGGTATACAGTACATACCTTGACTATAATAGTACATACCTTGACTATAATAGTATACAGTACATACGTTACCTATAGTGGTATACAGTACATGCCTGGACTATGATAGTATACAGTACATACCTGGACTATA
>NW_013832347.1:0-417 GCF_000517525.1 Limulus polyphemus
ATTTTAAGTACATGTGAGCCGAGTGCGGTCCAATGGTTAGTACGCCAAACTGTGGATCTGAGGCTCCGTGTTTCTCGATTCGAGAGTCGTTACCTCAAACAAAAATATCACTACACACTTTAGGTCTGAGGGTGCATTATAAAAATGACAGCCAAGTTGATGGTGGTTCGTGTTGACCAACTGCCTTTCTTTTAGTCTATCACTTCAAAATCAGGGACGGCTGAGGCAGATAGCCCTCGAGTAGCTTTGCGTGAAATTCACAAACAAACATAATTTTATTTATGTATATATATATATATATATATCTTTTTTGTACAGTTATTATATATTAGCTGAAAATCTAACCATTAAATATGCCTTGATAACTTTCTACACTGCTCTAACGCCAATATAAAAACTGTCTTTTGTTTTACAAAC
>NW_013832348.1:0-419 GCF_000517525.1 Limulus polyphemus
CTGTTTGGTGTTTGGGTTACCTGTTTGGTGTTTGGGTTACCTGTTTGGTGTTTGAGTTACCTGTTTGGTGTTTCAGTTACCTGTTTGGTGTTTGAGTTACCTGTTTGGTGTTTGGATTACCTGTTTGGTGTTTGGATTACCTGTTTGGTGTTTGGATTACCTGTTTGGTGTTTGGGTTACCTGTTTCGTGTTTGGTTACTTGTTTGGTGTTTGGGTTACCTGTTTGGTGTTTGGGTTACCTGTTTGGTGTTTGAGTTACCTGTTTGGTGTTTGGGTTACTTGTTTGGTGTTTGGGTTACTTGTTTGGTGTTTGGGTTACTTGTTTGGTGTTTGGGTTACTTGTTTGGTGTTTGGGTTACCTGTTTGGTGTTTGAGTTACCTGCTTGGTGTTTGGGTTGCCTCTTTGGTGTTTGAGTTAC
>NW_013832349.1:0-569 GCF_000517525.1 Limulus polyphemus
GGCAGCAACTGGATAGCTTAACACTATCTAGGACTGCAGCCCTCATAAGTATTCTACATTGAAAATTATATTTTATCATTAGTAACCACATTTAAAAACACAGTGAACTAGTTTATTTCATCAGTTTTGATTTATGAAGCCAATATTTGAAGAGGCTTAATGCTACCAAAAGTTATAGCCCTTTGACGTAACTGTTCAAACATACAGACTGAGTCAGCGAATTTCAGAGAATTTACAATCAAGCATACGAAATAAAATGGTCCAACATTGATATGGTAATACGTCCTGAAACCAATCCAGTATTCATAGTGATGTTTTATGCATATAATTATTTATTGTAATCTTTCATGGAGTGTTAAAGTCGATCTTCCTTATAAAATCTACCTTTTGCACATAATACTGCGAAAAACTGCTTTTACTGAATAATTTATAGTAACAAAATTGTATTTTTTATAAAACCAATACACCTTCTGAAATGGTTGATAAGTGCCAGTTGTGCATATTTAAATATATATATATATATATAAATATATACGTATGTATAGAAAAATGCTTTAAAACTTTTTTTT
>NW_013832350.1:0-495 GCF_000517525.1 Limulus polyphemus
TAGTATCTCACGAGATTCAACCAGCTTAACTTAGTCGTAAATCCATATACTAAAATAGTATCTCACGAGATTCAACCAGCTTAACTTAATCGTAAATCCATATACTAAAATAGTATCTCACGAGATTTAACCAGCTTAGCTTAGTCCGAAATCCATATACTAAAATAGTATCTCAAGAGATTTAACCAGCTTAACTTCGTCCTAAATCTATATACTAAGATAGTATCTCACGAGATTTAACCAGCTTAACTTAGTCCTAAATCCATATACTAAAAATAGTATCTCACGAGATTCAACCAGCTTAACTTAGTCCTAAATCCATATACCAAAATAGTATCTCACGAGATTTAACCAGCTTAACTTAGTCCTAAATTCACATACTAAAATAGTATCTCACGAGATTCAACCAGCTTAACTTAGTTGTAAATCCATATACTAAAATAGTATCTCACGAGATTCAACCAGCTTAACTTAGTCGTAAATCCATATACTAAA
>NW_013832351.1:0-420 GCF_000517525.1 Limulus polyphemus
TGTAACATTACTTGTTATACTATTATTTGTATAATGATATATAACCTGATAAATGTAATATTACTTGTTATACTATTATTTGTATAATGATATATAACCTGATAAATGTAATATTACTTGTTCTACTATTATTTGTATACTGCTATATAACCTGATAAATGTAATATTACTTGTTATACTATTACTTATTATACTGCTATATAACCTGATAAATGTAATATTACTTGTTATACTGCTATATAATCTGATAAACGTTAATGTTATTTTGGCAAAGTTAAATTTATGTAGTCGTAAATCCATCAAGATGTTTTTTCGGCTGTTTTATATTAATTATTATTCTTTAGGAAAGTGTTTTGTTATAAACAAAACTTACAGTACTTTTATTAGAATGCGTGAGAAAAAACAAGGTACAGTGTCCAA
>NW_013832352.1:0-414 GCF_000517525.1 Limulus polyphemus
CTTGTCGTACACACCTATAGAGATACTTTCTATATGCAAACCTTTTATGTGGCACCTTGTCAAATGCTTTCTGACAATCCAGATACATCAAATCTACACTCTTACTCTCATCTACATAAGCAGTAACCTTTTCAAAGAATGTTAAAAGATTTGTAAGGTATTCCCTTAGTAAATCCATATTGACTATCCAATAAAATTCTAAACTTTGTTAAATAACTTTGCAAAGCATTTTTTATCAGACTTTCCAAAATTTTTTCCACAATGATGTAAGACTAATGGGTTTATAATTAATGGGACAATTTTTTATCACCTCCCTTGAAAAGAGGAGTTACATTATTTAAATTCCAATCCTCTGGTACCTGCCCACTATTCAAGGACTGACAAAAATTAGTAGCAAGTGGCTCACATATCCAA
>NW_013832353.1:0-421 GCF_000517525.1 Limulus polyphemus
AGGACGTTTGACCAAAAAAAAAAAAAGATTGCACACTCAACAATCATAATCATAAAAATTACTCATCAATTAGTCATCTGATCTTCAGATATATATATATATATATTACTGCAATATCCAAAACTTTATCTGATGAATTATGTTTAATTTAGATTTATTTATTCATCCATTTTATCGTGTGAATGTTCTGCATTTTTTCTTGCCCATATTGATTTCAGGTTTTCAATCAGAATTGCTCAAATAGTGAAATATTACTTCAATTTTCTAAAGCCACTGACACTACTCATCTTGATTTCGTGATTAGCAGCTGTTTAATAATCATCCTACTAGTGAAAATGCCAGATGAAAACTGTAATGATAATATTTGGATTATACCCCCCCCCAATGGCACAGCGGTATGTCTTCGGACTTCCAACGCTAG
>NW_013832354.1:0-439 GCF_000517525.1 Limulus polyphemus
TCCATACTGATTGTTACATGCAGGAGAAGATGTAGGGTCCATACTGATTATTACACGCAGGAGAAGATGTAAGGTCCATACTGATTATTACACACAAGAGAAGATGTAAGGTCCATACTGATTATTACAGCGAGAATCCATTATTTTCAGAAAACTACAACATCCCAAGACTAAACCATGTATCTGGCAAATTGAGCTTGATAGTCGGTTTTTGTAATGGTAGCAAGTTTATTGTTACTTAAATACACAGATAAACAAACAGAGGCTTGTCTGTACGACAGGTTAGTAATACCGAAAAGCGTTATCCTTGGATACATAGATAGACAGAGGCTCGTCTGAACGACAAATTAGTATTGCTGAAAAGCGTTACTCTTGGATACATAGACATACGTAAGTTCGTCTGAACGACAGATTAGTATTGCTGAAAAGCGTTACACTT
>NW_013832355.1:0-421 GCF_000517525.1 Limulus polyphemus
CTGGTTCATCTAAGGTGGTGACATTTTGTAACTATAAGCTACTCAAAGCTCTGAATCTAAGGTGATGACATTTTCTAACTATAATCTGCTCATCACAGCTTTGAATCTAAGTAATAGCACTTTGTAACCTTAAGTTGTTCATGTAAGCTCTGAATCTAAGGTGGTGACATTTCGCAACTATAAGCTACTCGAAGCTCTGAATCTAAGGTGATGACATTTTCTAACTATAATCTGCTCATCACAGCTTTGAATCTAAGTAATAGCACTTTGTAACCTTAAGTTGTTCATGTAAGCTCTGGTTCATCTAAGGTGGTGACATTTTGTAACTATAAGCTACTCAAAGCTCTGAATCTAAGGTGATGACATTTTCTAACTATAATCTGCTCATCACAGCTTTGAATATAAGGTAATAGCACTTTGT
>NW_013832356.1:0-422 GCF_000517525.1 Limulus polyphemus
AATGTTAAGAGATTTAAGCTATTTAGTCTAAACATTTATATTTTTGTGTTATAATTTGTTGTCATTCAAGAATGAAAGAGGCGTAATTTACATTTATTTCCTATTTTTCTTATGGTGGTTACAAGATTGGTCAAATCTAAAAAATCCATACAGAGAATCATTAGTGAAAATAACAGATGAGATACAGTTTTTTAAAAGATATTTTTCATAACTATCTGAACATTATAAAGATTTTGCATGTGAAATTTGAAAATTTTCTGATGCATAAAATTATTTTTAATCTTAAAATGAATATTACGTTGCATGTTGGATAGGCAACGTGTGAAAAGAAAAACAAGGCATGAGAAAAACATTGCTTAACAAACCTTAAGACTTAATAATAAAAAAAATTAGATATTTTGCATATGAAACCATTGTAATGT
>NW_013832357.1:0-577 GCF_000517525.1 Limulus polyphemus
AGATATTTGTTTGTAGTACTATAGTGTTTGTGATGGCTATATTAAATAAGATATCTGTTTGAAGTATTATAGTGTTTGTTTTGGCTATATTAAATCATATATTTGTTTGTAGCACTATAGTGAAGTACTATAGTATTCGTGTTGGCTATATTATATAAGATATTTGTTTGTAGTACTATAGTGTTTGTGTTGGCTATATTAAATCATATATTTATTTGAAGTACTATAGTGTTTGTGTTGGCTATATTAAATCAGATATTTGTATGTAGTACTATAGTGTTTGTGTTGGCTATATTAAATAAGGTATTTGTTTGTAGTATTATAGTGTTTGTGTTGGCTGTATTAAATCAGATATTTTTGGAGTAGTATAGTGTTTGTGTGGGGTATATTAAATCAGATGTTTGTTTGTAGTATTATAATGAAACAAATATCTGATTTAATATAGCCAACACAAAGGTAGTACTATACTATTTGTGTTGGCTATATTAAATCAGATATTTGTTTGTAGTACTAGAGTGTTTGTGTTGGCTATAATAAATGAGGTATTTGTTTGTAGTGTTATAGTGTTCGTGTTGGC
>NW_013832358.1:0-900 GCF_000517525.1 Limulus polyphemus
CCACGGGGGGGGGGGACCCGGACTTGATCCGAACACCCGTCAAGAGATGATAGAGCTTTGAGCTAGAAGTTTGTAATTGTAAAAAAAACAAAAAACAAACAAACAAACAAACTCAAAGCCGTTTTATGAGCCACTATGCCGCTGCTAAAAATAACTAACTCATCAGGTAACAAATATAGGAAGAATACAATATATAAAACAACGAAAAATTTGTGTGATTATGTAGGTTATGTTTTCACAACCAAAATATAATTTTATGTTTCCTATGTAACTCAAGAATATTAGTAAGCGATTAAGCTCAGTGTTCGAACATGTTTGGTCGAAAAAAAAACAACCAAACAAAACAAAACCCACAAAAAAAGGAAAGGAAAATAAAACATTATAGAAACAGGGTTTGGTTTGAATTTCGCACAAAGCTACACGAGGGCTATCTGTGCTAGCCGTCCCTAAGTCACCAGTGATAAACTAGGAGGAAGACAGCTGATTCACAACACCCACCGCCAACTTTTGGGCTATATTTGGTGACGGGGATTCGAACGCGCAAACCCCAGACTTAGAGTAGAGCGCCCTAACCATTAGACCATGAGAAACAGGGGCTATGATCTTGAGAAACAGGGGCTATGATCTTTGATGTATATATTAAGATACACATTCAGAAAACACTTGTTATGGGTGACTCATATGAAAATTGTCAAACAATTCTTGGGCATATACTAAATAAGGATTATTCAAGTGCGTATACTAAGTTAACTTTGTTCCTCTGTGCGCATAGCTATCCCTAACTTTGAACGAATGGACTACAAGAAAAGCAAACATTTATCAGCACCCATTGACAAATTTCTGACTGAATATATAGACCTTATCGTCGCTCTTGTCTACAATCTGGTAATTAGCTGGCTG
>NW_013832359.1:0-421 GCF_000517525.1 Limulus polyphemus
TTGAACAACAAATAAAGGCACAGTAAGTTTTAGACAGAAACGTTTGCTTACAATAAACAACCTTGTAGGC
The DNA here is from genome assembly GCF_000517525.1 of Limulus polyphemus. NCBI lineage: Eukaryota > Metazoa > Arthropoda > Merostomata > Xiphosura > Limulidae > Limulus > Limulus polyphemus. The sequence goes on from NW_013832359.1 coordinate 71, forward strand.
TTAGCTCAACAATGGGATCAGTTAAACCAGCTGGGTATGCGAATGCAGCATAACCTTGAACAACAAATACAGGCACGGTAAGTTTTAGACAGAAACGTTTGCTTACAATAAACAACCTTGTAGGCTTAGCTCAGCAATGGGATCAGTTAAACCAGCTGGATATGCGAATGCAGCATAACCTTGAACAACAAATACAGGCACGGTAAGTTTTAGACAGAAACGTTTGCTTACAATAAACAACCTTGTAGGCTTAGCTCAGCAATGGGATCAGTTAAACCAGCTGGATATGCGAATGCAGCATAACCTTGAACAACAAATACAGGCACGGTAAGTTTCAGACAGAAACCTTTG
>NW_013832360.1:0-419 GCF_000517525.1 Limulus polyphemus
ATTGAGTTTCCTTTAAATCTTAATGGCTGCATGTTGAGTTTCCTTTAAATCTTAATGGCTATATGTTGAGTTTCCTTTAAATCTTCTTGGCTACATATTGAGTTTCCTTTAAATCTTATTGGCTACATGTTGATTTCCTTTAAATCTTATTGGCTACATGTTGAGTTTCCTTTAAATCTTAATGCCTGCATATTGAGTTTCCTTTAAATCTTATTGGCTACATGTTGAGTTTCCTTTAAATCTTATTGCCTACATATTGAGTTTCCTTTAAATCTTATTGGCTACATGTTGAGTTTCCTTTAAATCTTATTGGCTACATGTTGAGTTTCCTTTAAATCTTATTGCCTACATATTGAGTTTCCTTTAAATCTTAATGGCTGCATGTTGAGTTTCCTTTAAATCTTAATGGCTATATGTTG
>NW_013832361.1:0-421 GCF_000517525.1 Limulus polyphemus
GTTTCTGGAGTTCGGATGCCGAATTAAGCTGTATAATATAATATATTCACAAGATAGTAACTGGAATTCGGATGCCGAATTAGGCTGTATAATATAATTATATTCACAAGATATTCACTGGAGTTCGGATGCCGAATTAAGCTGTATAATATAATATATTCACAATATAGTCTCTGGAGTTCGGATGCCGAATTAAGCTGTATAATATAATATATTCACAATATTGTTTCTGGAGTTCGGATGCCGAATTAAGCTGTATAATATAATATATTCACAATATAGTCACTGGTGCTCGGATGCCGAATTAGGCTGTATAATATAATATATTCACAAGATAGTCACTGGAGTTGGGATAGCGAAATAGGCTGTATAATATAATATATTCACAAGATAGTCACTGGAGTTGGGATAGCGAAATAGG
>NW_013832362.1:0-421 GCF_000517525.1 Limulus polyphemus
ATTCAAGCATTTATAAGCAGCAAACCTCAAACTGCATCCCAAGAAATGCTACGTGTTCCAGAAAGAGGTGCTTTACTTAGGTCACATCACAAGTGAGCATGGTGTGCAAACTGATTCTGACAAGGTGAAAGTAGTGCGTGACTGGCCAACACCAGACAATGTGGGAGAGTTGAGAAGTTTCTTGGGACTCTGTACCTATTAACGGAAGTTTGTGAAGGACTTTGCAACTATAGCTGCTCCGCTACATGATTTGACTAAAAAAAGGCCAAAAATTTGAATGGACAGTTTCTTGCCATCATTTTTTAAAGACGTTGAAGGACAATTTGGCCTCTGCTCCTCTTTTAAAGCTTCCACATCCCTCACTGCCGTACATACTAGATTGTGATTCTAGTAATGTCGGAATTGGAGGAGTGTTGTCTCA
>NW_013832363.1:0-644 GCF_000517525.1 Limulus polyphemus
ATATTTACTCACCAACATTCAGTGTAATACAGTGAAAACAATAATCACTCACCAAATCCAGTGTAATACGGTGAAACCGATAATTACTCACCAACATTTGGTGTAATACATGAAACCGATAATTACTCACCAACATTCAGTGTAATACAGTGAAACCTATAATTACTCACCAACATTCGGTGTAATACAGTGAAACCAATAATCACTCACCAACATTCAGTGTAATACAGTGAAACCGATAATTACTCACCAAATTCAGTGTAATACAGTGAAACCTATAATTACTCACCAACATTCAGTGTAATACAGTGAAACCGATAATCACTCACCAACATTCAGTGTAATACAGTGAAACCGATAATTACTCACCAAATTCAGTGTAATACGGTGGAACCGAAAATTACTCACCAACATTCAGTGTAATACAGTGAAAACGATAATTACTCACCAAATTCAGTGTAATACGGTGAAATCGATATTTACTCACCAACATTCAGTGCAATACAGTAAAACCGATAATTACTCACCAACATTCAGTATAATCCAATGAAAATAATAATCACTCACCAACTTAAGTATAATACAGTGAAACCGATAATTACTCACCAACATTCAATGTAATACAGTGAAACCGATAATTATTC
>NW_013832364.1:0-419 GCF_000517525.1 Limulus polyphemus
CAGTGCCTCTACTGTTGTCATAGTGCCTGTCCTTGTCAGGTCTTGGAGAAGGTCAAACTTCTACCACTAACAACCAGGCAGTTGCTTTGTAATAGTGCCTCTACTGTTGTCATAGTGTCTGTCCTTGTCAGGTCTTGGAGAAAGTCAAACTTTTACCACCAACAACCAGGCAGTTGCTTTGTAACAGTGCCTCTACTGTTGTCAAGTCATGTTGCAGGCCAGAGTTATGATATTGAAACATTAAGTTACTTTGTAACAGTGCCTCTACTGTTGTAAAGTCATGTTGCAGGCCAGAGTGATGATATTGAAACATTAAGTTACTTTGTAACAGTGCCTCTACTGTTGTAAAGTCATGTTGCAGGCCAGAGTTATGATATTGAAACATTAAGTTACTTTGTAACAGTGCCTCTACTGTTGTC
>NW_013832365.1:0-421 GCF_000517525.1 Limulus polyphemus
AACTATTGATATTGACAAGCTAGAATATAAAATAATAATGTCTAAACTTTTCTATTTGCTAAGATATCACTACTGTACTGAATCAAACACAGTGCCCCCCCCCCCTCTTTCCATTTTTGGAAAAGGTCCCTTGTATACACTTGTATATATGGGATCAATAACCAATCAAAAGCTCAGAATGTCCCCCTAGTGGTTTTCTCAGCCATTTTGACGTGTTGTTGTGCTAATTTCATTCTTTTCACACAAGATTTCAAAAGATGAAATAAGTCTTTAGTGAGCTTGAAATTTCATATTTTTTATACCAAAATACAGCTTAGTTACTATGCTTGATAAATTATAGTGGAATTCTAGTATCGATATAGTAATTTATGATTTTTTCGTTATTTAAAATGTGTGTGTGTGTGTGTGTGTATATATATAT
>NW_013832366.1:0-421 GCF_000517525.1 Limulus polyphemus
TTTTACAGCTCACTTATTAACAACTATATGAGTGTGTGTATAGTTTTACAGCTCACTTATTAACAACTATATGAATGTGTGTATAGTTTTACAGCCCACCTACTAACAACTATATGAATGCATGTATAGTTTTACAGCTCACCTATTAACAACCGAGTGTGTGTATAGTTTACAGCTCACTTATTAACAACTATATGAGTGTGTGTATAGTTTTACAGCTCACCTATTAACAAGTATGAGTGTGTGTATAGTTTTACAGCCCATCTATTGACAAGTATATGAGTGTGTGTATAGTTTTACAGCCCATCTATTGACAAGTATATGAGTGTGTGTATAGTTTTACAGCTCACCTGTTAACAAGTATATGAGTGTGTGTAGTTTTACAGCTCACCTATTAACAAGTATATGAGTGTGTGTATAG
>NW_013832367.1:0-421 GCF_000517525.1 Limulus polyphemus
AATGTTTCTACAGTACTGAAGATTACTTCTATTTAATGTTTCTACAGTACTGAAGATTACTTCTATTTAATGTTTCTACAATACTAGAAATTACTCCTGTTAATGTTTCTACAGTACTAAAGATTACTTCTATTTAATGTTTCTACAATACTAGAAATTACTCCTGTTAATGTTTCTACAGTACTGAAGATTACTTCTATTTAATGTTTCTACAATACTAGAAATTACTCCTGTTAATGTTTCTACAGTACTAGAGATTACTCCTGTTAATATTTCTACAATACTAGAGATTACTCCTGTTAATATTTCTACAGTACCAAAGATTACTCCTGTTAATATTTCTACAGTACTAAAGATTACTCCTGTTAATGTTTCTACATTACTAGAGATTACTCCTGTTAATGTTTTTACAGTACTAGAG
>NW_013832368.1:0-804 GCF_000517525.1 Limulus polyphemus
AATTTATAACCACCATACTCATCTTTAGCGTTACTTGGTACACCAACTCCACGAACACCTAGGTGTTAGAGTTTTATGGTGGTTATAAATTCGGTAACAACCAACATACTTGTCTTTAGCATTATTTGGTACAACAACTCCACGAACACCTAGGGGTAACTCTAGTTACTGAATTTATAACCAGTTGTGCCAAGTAAGGCTAAAGATGAGTATGGTGATTATAAATTCGGTAACTAGAGTTATAACTATGTGTTCGTGGAGTTGTTGTACCAAGTAAGGCTAAAGATGAGTATGGCTGAGTATGATGGTTATAAATTCGGTAACGATAGTTACAGCTAGGTGTTCATGGAGTACCAAGTAAGGCTAAAGTGTGTTCATGGAGTAGTTGTACCAAGTAAGGCTAAAGATGAATATGGTGGTTATAAATTCGGTAACTAGAGTTACACTTAGGTATACGTGGTGTAGTTGTACCAAGTAAGGCTAAAGATGAGTATGGTGGTTATAAATTCTGTAAATAGAGTTACACCTATGTGTTCATGGAGTAGTTGTACCAAGTAAGGCTAAAGATGAGTATGGTTGTTATAAATTCCGTAATTAGTGTTACACCTAGGTGTTCATGGAGTAGTTGTACCAAGTAAGGCTAATGATGAGTATGGTGATTATAAATTCGGTAACTAGAGTTATACCTAGGTGTTTATGGAGTAGTTGTACCAAGTAAGGCTAAAGATGAGTATGGTGGTTATAAATTCGGTAACTAGAGTTACACCTAAGTGTTCATGGAGTAGTTGTATTAGGTGTAACTCT
>NW_013832369.1:0-422 GCF_000517525.1 Limulus polyphemus
CGTTAACTTACACCCTAGATCCAGAGTTAAAATCGCAAAAATCCACTAACATAAACGTGTTTGAAGCTGATACAAAGGTTACCATACCACTTTAATTTGAACAACACAGAAGACTCGTAGCTACATTAAAGCCACAGTTAACAGTCATCCTGCCAGAATTGGATCATGCATTCTGGGCTAATCTGGTGAGATTTGTTTTAGGGGATGGCGGTGGAATAGCAGTGTCCAAGTGTATTAGCGTTATAACCTCGATCCAAAGAAACACCAGGGTGGGCAGAACACAGGTAGCCTACTGTATAGGTTTTCGATTTAAAATAATCATACGAACCGAAAGTATGTCTTTAAAAAAAAAAATGGCAAGTTTTTTTAAAGTAATATATATATATATATATATATATACACACACACACACACACACACAT
>NW_013832370.1:0-421 GCF_000517525.1 Limulus polyphemus
CCCGAGGAATAAAGTGGCAAGAGTCCTTCCTCCAATATTTCGACGTACTTCGCAAAATTGATGTTGCCAACGCACTCCACTAAGCTCGATCTCCCACCAACCCAAATAGCTCCTCAAACTATCATGCTGAAACCACCATGCTTCACAGTTGGCTGCAATCTGTTGAGCCAAAACTCTTGGTGAGGCATTCTCCAGACCCATATTCTTCCACTATCCGAAAATTGAGCGAATCATGATTCGTCTGAGAACAATACGGTCTTCCAAAAGTCCAGAGGCTTGGTCATCATATCACTTGCCCACTTCTTTCGTCTGACTATGTTGGCAGGTCTTAATAAGGGCTTCCGTCTAGCTGCTCTGCAACGATAATCCAATCAGTGGAGAATCCGTTGAACAGATTTCGGGCTCATCCCACCAACTTTGT
>NW_013832371.1:0-671 GCF_000517525.1 Limulus polyphemus
CCATCCCTAGATAGAGAGTGCTAAAGTCTGTGCCATCCCTATATAGAGAGTGTTAAGGTCTGTGCCATCCCTACATAGAGAGTGCTAGGTCTGTGCCATCCTTAGATAGAGAGTGCTAAGGTCTGTGCCATCCCTACATAGAGAGTGCTAAGGTCTGTGTCATTCCTACATAGAGAGTGCTAAGGTCTGTGCCATCCATACATAGAGAGTGCTAAAGTCTGTGCCATCCCTATATAGAGAGTGTTAAGGTCTGTGCCATCCCTACATAGAGAGCGCTAAGGTCTGTGTCATCCCTACATAGAGAGTACTAAGATCTGTACCATCCCTACATAGAGAGTGCTAGGTCTGTGCCATCCCTAGATAGAGAGTGCTAAGGTCTGTGCATCCCTACATAGAGAGTGCTAAGGTCTGTGTCATCCCTACATAGAGAGTGCTAGGTCTGTGCCATCCCTAATAGAGAGTGCTAAGGTCTGTGCCATCCCTACATAGAGGTGCTAGGTCTGTGCCATCCCTACATAGAGAGTGCTAAGGTCTGTGTCATCCCTACATAGAGAGTGCTAGGTCTGTGCCATCCCTACATAGAGAGTGCTAAGGTCTGTGTCATCCCTACATATAGAGTGCTAAGGTCTGTGCCATCCCTACATAGAGAATGCTAAGGTCTGTGCCATCCC
>NW_013832372.1:0-414 GCF_000517525.1 Limulus polyphemus
AACTTCAGTATTGTTAACCAGGCACGGCTGAAAGGTCAATATAATAAAAGTAATAAACGTATATATAATTGTATAATGTTATGAGATTTAAGTTATTAAGTCTAAACATTTATGTTTTCGTGTTATAATTTGTATTCATTCTAGAATGAAAGAGGCATGATTTATGTTTATTTCCTAATTTTTTATGGTGGTTGTGATATCGGTCAAATCTACCGAACTCATACAGACATTAATTACCGAAAATAACAGATAAAATATAAAGTTTTTCTTAAGAAACATTTGATACTATCTCGACATTATAAAGATTGCGCATGTGCATTTCAAAATTTTCTGATGCATAAAAGTATATTCAATCTCAAAATGAATATTACTTTGCATGATAGATAGGCAACGAGCACAAAAAAAAATAGACAT
>NW_013832373.1:0-918 GCF_000517525.1 Limulus polyphemus
AATATTGTTGAGCACGTGAGAAGTTCGTTGTGAATTATAGCGTTTGTTATAGAGCGACTGTTGAAATTAAGTGTATCGCAAAGTTGTATTCAGAAAGAATAAACCAGTTTTATTTAAGAAAGAACTTGTATCGGTAAAATTCTTCGAGAAGAATTTTTACGGAAAATTAACTAACGAACGGAGACGTAACAAATTGGTGTCAGAGAGTGGGACGAAAAAAAAATGGAAACGAGAAGCAGCAAATCAAACTACAGCTTAGCAAGCTTGATGGCAGCAATACAAGAACAGCAAAAGAAACAAGAAGAGAGATTACAGCAGTGGTTGGAGGAAAAAGAAAAGAAACAAGAAGAACGAGAAAATAAACAAGAAGAACAAGAAGAGAGATTACAGCAGTGGCAACTAGAACAAGAAAAGAAATGTGGTATGATGGGTTGTTCCAACATTTCTGTTAGTTTCTAAGAGTAGGTGGAACAACCCATCATAGGGTTGTTCCTCACATTTCTGTTAGTTTCTATGAGTAGGATCATACCTACTCTTAGAAACTAACAGAAATGTGTGGAACAACCCATCATATCTACTCTTAGAAACTAACAGAAATGTGTGGAACAACCCATCGTATCTACTCTTAGAAACTAATAGAAATGTGAGGAACAACCCATCATATCTACTCTTAGAAACTAACAGAAATGTGTGGAACAACCCATCATATCTACTCATAGAAACTAACAGAAATGTGTGGAACAACCCATCATATCTACTCTTAGAAACTAACAGAAATGTGTGAGGAACAACCCATCATACCTACTCTTAGAAACTAACAGAAATGTGTGGAACACCCCATCATACCTACTCTTAGAAACTAACAGAAATGTGTGGAACAACCCATCATACCTACTCTTAGAAACTAACAGAAATGTG
>NW_013832374.1:0-423 GCF_000517525.1 Limulus polyphemus
TGTTAAATCTTGTGTCTTCTTATTGACAGTACACAGTATTGTTAAATATTTTGTCTTCTTATTGACATTACACAGTATTGTTAAATCTTGTGTCTTTTTATTGATAGTACATAGTATCGTTAAATCTTATGGCTTATTATTGATAGTACACAGTATCGTTAAATCTTGTGTCTTCTTATTGACAGTACACAGCATTGTTAAAACTTGTGTCTTTTTATGATTTTACACAGTATCGTTAAATCTTGTGTCTTCTTACTGACAGTACACAGCATTTTTAAAACTTGTGTCTTTTTATTGACAGTACACAGTATCGTTAGATCTTGTGGCTTGTTAGTGATAGTACACAGTATTGTTAAATCTTGTCTTCTTTTTGATAGTACATAGTATTGTTAAATCTTATGGCTTATTATTGATAGTACACAG
>NW_013832375.1:0-420 GCF_000517525.1 Limulus polyphemus
ATCCCTATATCTAGTAAGAACTAGAACATTCGCCAAAGTACATGATAGTTCTAGAAACGTTGCGTCACAGTAGTCATGTGACTCAATGACACAACACTGCCCCCTCCTTAGTATTGTTCGTACCGAACAATAACCACATATAATAAACCAATAACAATTAACAATAACTTAATTAACTGTACATAATTACAAACACAAAATTACAATTCGACAAAGTCTCTTAATTTTACGGGACGTATCTTCTTCCGTACTGGTCTCCATCTCGTTGGCTTCTGCTTCGTGTGGGATTCATCTGCTTCATCAGTAAATGTCCCATCATCGGTAACAGTCACATCAGTGGTAGTAACTTCACCAAGAGCTTCACTGTTTCCTTCCTCAAAACTGAGTAGAGTTTCTTCTTCGACGGTGGCTTCGTCAGGT
>NW_013832376.1:0-431 GCF_000517525.1 Limulus polyphemus
GACAGTACACAGTATTGATAAATCCTGTATTTTCTTATTGACAGGACACAGTATTGTTAAATCTTGTGTTTTCTTTTTGACAGGACACAGTATTGATAAATCCTGTATCTTCTTATTGACAGGACACAGTATTGTTAAATCTTGTGTCTTCTTATTGACAGTACACAGTTTTGATAAATCCTGTATATTCTTATTGACAGGACACATTATTGTTAAATCTTGTGTCTTCTTATTGACAGTACACAGTATTGATAAATCCTTTATCTTCTTATTGACAGGATACAATTTTGTTATATTTTGAGTCTTCTTATTCACAGTACACAGCATTGATAAATCCTGTAGCTTCTTATTGACAGTACAAAGTATTGATAAATCCTGTATCTTCTTATTGACAGGACATAGTATTGTTAAATCTTGTGGCCTTGTTATTG
>NW_013832377.1:0-421 GCF_000517525.1 Limulus polyphemus
AATAAAGTATAGCAGGTCTTTAGAATAGGTGAATTAAAATAAAGTATAGCAGGTCTTTAGAATAGGTGAATTAAAATAAAGTATAGCGGGTCTTTAGAATAGGTTAATTAAAATAAAGTATAGTAGGTCTTTAGAATAGGTGAATTAAAATAAAGTATAGCAAGTGTTTAGAATAGGTTAATTAAAATAAAGTATAGCAGGTCTTTAGAATAGGTTAATTAGAATAAAGTATGGCAGGTCTTTAGAATAGGTTAATTAGAATAAAGTATGGCAGGTCTTTAGAATAGGTGAATTAGAATAAAGTATAGCAGGTCTTTAGAATAGGTGAATTAAAATAAAGTAGAGCAGGTCTTTAGAATAGGTTAATTAAAATAAAGTATAGCAGGTCTTCAGAATAGGTGAATTAAAATAAAGTATAGCA
>NW_013832378.1:0-1353 GCF_000517525.1 Limulus polyphemus
CTCTTTAATGTTTCTTGTCAACATCAATGTTTATCTTTAATGTTTCTTGTCAACATCAATGTTTATCTTTAATGTTTATGTCAGCGTCAGTATTTCTCTTTAATGTTTATGTCAGCATCAATGTATCTCTTTAATGTTTCTTCTCAGTGTCAATATTTCTCTTTAATGTTTATGTCAGCATTAATGTTACTCTTTAATATTTCTTTGCTGACATAATCATTAAAGAGAAATACTGACGCTGACATAAATATTAAAGATAAACATTGATGCTGACAAGAAACATTGACGCTGACAAAAAACATTAAAGAGAAACACTAATGCTCACATAAACGTTAAAGAGAAACATTGATGCTGACTCAATGTTTCTCTTTGATGTTTTTGTCAGCACCAATTTTTATCTTTTTTAACACCAATGTTTCTTTTTAATGTTTCTTGTCAGCGTCAATATTTTTTATTGTTTATGTAAGCATCAATGTTTCTCTTTAATGTATCTTGTCAGCGTCAATATTTCTCTTAATGTTTACGTCAGCATCGATGTTTATCTTTAATGTTTCTTGTCAGCATCATTGTTTCTCTTTAATATTTCTTGTCAGTATCAATGTTGTTCTTTAATATTTATGTCAGCGTCAATGTTTTTTTTAATGTTTCTTGTCAGCATCAATGTTTCTTGTCAACGTCAATGTTTTATTGATACTGACAAAAAACATTGACACTGACCAGAAACTGTAAAAAGAAACATTGACGCTGATATAGATATTAGAGAGTAACACTGATGCTGACAAGAAACATTTTTATCTTTAATGTTTAATAAACATTAAAGAGAAACATTGATGCTGACATAAACATTAAAAAGAAACATTGACGTTGACATAAACATTAAAGAGAAACATTGATGCTGAAATAAACATTAAAGAGAAATACTGACGCTGACAGGTTCTCTTTAATGTTTATGTCAACGTCAATGTTTCTTTTTAATGTTTATGTCAGCATCAATGTTTCTCTTTAATATTTCTTGTCAGCATAAATTTTCTCTTTAATATTTATGTCAGCGTCAATGTTTCTTTTTAATGTTTATTGTCAGCATCAATGTTTATATTTAATGTTTATGTCAGCGTCAGTATTTCTCTTTAATGTTTCTGTCAGCATAAATGTGTCTCTTTAATGTTTATGTCAGCATCAATGTTTTTCTTTTGTGTTTATGTCAGCATCAATGTTTCTTTTTAATATTTCTTGGTAGCATTAGTGTTACTCTTTAATATTTATGTCAGCGTCAATGTTTTTTGTCAGTATCAATATTTATCTTTAATGTTTATGTCAGCGTCAGTATTTCTCTTTAATGTTTCTTGTCAACAT
>NW_013832379.1:0-826 GCF_000517525.1 Limulus polyphemus
AAAGAAGACACAATATTTAACAATACTATGTACTATCAAAAAGAAGACAAGATTTAGCGATACTGTGTACTGTCAATAAAAAGACACAAGATTTAACGATACTGTGTACTATCAATAATAAGACAAGATTTATCAATACCGTGTACTGTCAATAAGCAGACACAAGATTTATCAATACCGTTTAATCTCAATAAGAAGACAATACATTTAACAATACTATGTACTATCAATAAGAAGACACAAGATTTAACGATACTGTATACTGTCAATTAGAAGACACAAGATTTAACAATACTGTGTCCTGTCAATAAGAAATTACAGGATTTATCAATACTGTGAACTGTCAATAAGAAGACACAAAATTTAACAAAATTGTATCCTGTGAGTAAGAAGATAAATGATTTATCAATACTGTGTACTCTCAATAAGAAGACACAAGATTTAACGATACTGTGTACTATCATAACAAGTCATAACATTTAATGATACTGTGTACTATTAATGACAGTACACAGTATCGTTAAATCTTGTGGCTTGTTATTAATAGTACACAGTATCATTAAATGTTATGACTTGTTATGATAGTACACAGTATTGATAAATCCTGTATCTTCTTAATGACAGTACACAGTATCGTTAAATCTTGTGGCTTGTTATTAATAGTACACAGTATCAATCCTGTATCTTCTTGACAGTACACAGTATTGATATATCTTCTTATTGACAGGACTCAGTCTTGTTAAATCTTGTGTCTTTTTACTACAGGATTTATCAATACTGTGTAAATCTTATGTTTTCTTTTTGACAGGAACAATACTGTGTCCTG
>NW_013832380.1:0-420 GCF_000517525.1 Limulus polyphemus
GATAAAACCCTTTTATGTTATTGTGAAACCTACTAAAGTAACCTTATTCTAACCATAACACATATATGAATATGACTATCCTCAACATGACGTCAGATTTAGTCAGCATTTCCCTCTTCGTATTGAAAAAAACCTTATTAACTATCAGGTTACGCATTTCTTCATATTGAGAAATTTTATGTTTTTTGCATGTTACAACACTCAATATAACAACTAATAAAAATATTGAGTTAAATTACTATTTGATGTCTAAGAGTCTTAGAGTCTTATGAGTCTTCAGCAGCAGACTTCTTATTTTTTTCCTTGAGAACAGCTTTATGCTCTTAAGATGTGTCAAGATTATTTTTTCATTAATTTTTGAGCTACTTAACCACCTGGTCATGCCGGGCCCCATTTTAGTTTGTTTGTTTGTTTGTTTTC
>NW_013832381.1:0-421 GCF_000517525.1 Limulus polyphemus
ATCGCCACGCTGTAGTTGTTAGTGTTAGTTAAAGCCAGGACAGGACGTTTTGTTACGTTGTAGTTGTTAGTGTTAGTTAGAGCCAGGACAGCACGTTTCGCCACGCTGTAGTTGTTAGTGTTAGTTAGAGCCAGGACTGCACGTTTTGTTACGTTGTAGTTGTTAGTGTTAGTTAGAATCAGGACAGCACGTTTCGCCACGCTGTAGTGTTAGTGTTAGTTAGACCCAGGACAGCACGTTTTGTTACGCTGTAGTGTTAGTGTTAGTTAGACCCAGGACAGCACGTTTTGTTACGCTGTAGTTGTTAGTGTTAGTTAGATTTTGTTTGTTTGTTTGTTTGAAGTTAAGCACAAAGCTACACAATGGGCTATCTGTGCTCTGCCCACCACGGGTATCGAAACCCGGATTCTGTGTTAGTTAG
>NW_013832382.1:0-421 GCF_000517525.1 Limulus polyphemus
ACTTACGAATGTCCAAAACATTTCCATAAACTTCTTTGGTATTCTTTGTGGCTACAGAGGCGTTGTTTCCCTACTTGTATTCAAACAGCATTACATGCCGAATGTGTGTCTCGTCGTATCACTATAAGGGATTATACTACGCTAAACTTTACACATTATATGGACTACACTAACGTGACGTTTAGGCGGTTCGTTTAACTATTATACGTGATGTAAATTTTGGGTGGTGGTGGTGGTTAATGAAAGTGTTCCAAAACGCGACATTAATTTCTTGATGACCTAATACACACATATATATATATATATATGTTCTACGGTTAACCGTTCAGGAGATACAGAGCAGACATTATGCATATATATATATATATATGTATAGATAACAATGTGAAACATAATGATTAAATAAAAAAAATAGACTGTG
>NW_013832383.1:0-419 GCF_000517525.1 Limulus polyphemus
AATGAAGTAGTAGGATTTGAGAGTTAATAGTATAAGACACTTATGGCTCCCGCTGCCAACGTTTGTACTACTCTGATGAAGCAGTAGTAGTATTTTAGAGTTAATAGTATAAGACACCTTTGGCTCTCGCTGCCAACGTTTGTACTACTCTAATGAAGTTGTAGCATTTGAGAGTTAATAGTATAAGACACATATGGCTCCCGCTGCCAACGTTTGTATTACTCTAATGAAGTAGTAGGATTTGAGAGTTAATAGTATAAGACACTTATGGCTCCCGCTGCCAACGTTTGTACTACTCTAATAAAGTAGTAGAATTTGAGAGTTAATAGTATAAGACACCTATGGCTCCCGCTGCCAACGTTTGTATTACTCTAATGAAGTAGTAGCATTTGAGAGTTAATAGTATAAGACATCTATCG
>NW_013832384.1:0-418 GCF_000517525.1 Limulus polyphemus
ATATATATATATATTAAAGTGAAACTAACAGTGGAAAAAGAAATAAGAAAAAACTAAGTTTATTCCGTCAAAGTGAAATTCTAAAGTAATTGAATCAGCCTGAATGCACTTTGACAAAAGAAACATAGGATCTTCAGAAGAAAGAAGACCACAATCATAAGTGAATCACATCAGACTAATATTAGGATAGTACTAGAGAAAATAGTTTGGCTTGTCAACTAAGATTCTAAAGTAATTGAACAGGCCCAAGTGGACTTTTGACAAGAAGAGGAGAACTATATGATATAACGTATATGATATGTTTATAATCTCTATAGTGTGAATACTTTATTGTACATATGTTTAACTTGTTCCGAATATATATATTATTTGAAAACAAGTAAAGTGCGTGATTGTTTATTCATCTTTAAATTTATCG
>NW_013832385.1:0-421 GCF_000517525.1 Limulus polyphemus
CAAGTTTTTCTCAATTTACATCTGAAGAAGGAAGATCAACCTTCTGAGGACAGTCAGGTTACACCTAGTCAACCCCGATGAAAGAAGAATCACTATACAAAGCCAACAGATTCCTCATAATTCACCACTGAAGAAAGAAGATAGATATTGTAAGATATATTGATTTATCTGGTTTATTTGATAATGATATACATTATCATCAACATATTTTTGTTTTTTTGTTTTACTTTTGTTTCTAGTATGTGTTAATAGCGCCATCTTGTAGAAGTTCATTGTATCATTTTCTACTGACGCAGGTACATGGCTTCTCTTTTAGAAGATTTAATATTAAAAATACAAAGTAATGTGCATTTTTAATATATATATATATATATATATATATATATATTATACATAATTCTGTATTCATCTCTCTTCCTTT
>NW_013832386.1:0-422 GCF_000517525.1 Limulus polyphemus
CAAACGTCAAGGTAATACATTAAGAAGTACCTGAGATATCACATCTCCAATTTTGATTGAGTTTCTTCCTATTTTATTTTCTTCGCATCAAAAGTGCGGAAACTTTTTTTGATAGAAAAACAACTTTTATGGATCTATTTTTATTTTGATACTCTGATAGATATTTACAACCTAAAATTAAAAGTCTAGTTTGGTATAAATATTAGGTCGTCAAGAAATTAATGTAGGTTTTTAGAGGAAAAAACCCGAACAACTTATACATCAAAACAAAATTTTTATTAAATGAAATAGTCTTCGTTCTTATCGATGATTCTTTTCCATCTTACAGTCAGGTTGTTAATGCCCTGATTAAATAAATCACTTGGCTTTGAAGGAAAAAAAACATGTAGATGTTCTCTTTAACACCTTCCACATTTGCTTAC
>NW_013832387.1:0-421 GCF_000517525.1 Limulus polyphemus
TCTAGTAATCTCCCGACAATTCACGAAGGTACAAGATATTTCCAGAAAGCAGGGAGCGTGACACTAGTCACGTGACCTCGCTGACGCAACAATGCCCCTCCTTAATATCGTTCGTCCCGAACAATAACCACATACAATAAATCAATAATAATTAACAATAACTTAATTAAATGTACAGAATTACAATTACAAAATTACAATTCAACAAAGTCTCTTAATTTTACGGAACGTATCTTCTTCCGTACTGGTCTCTGTCTCGTTGGCTTCTGCTTCATGTGGGGTTCATCTGCTTCATCAGGAAATGCCCTACCGTCGATAACAGTCTCATCAATGGTAGTAACTTCACCAAGAGCTTCACCGTTTCCCTTCTCAAAAACTGAGTAGAGTTTGTTCTTCGATGGTGGCTTCTTCAGGTGGCACG
>NW_013832388.1:0-633 GCF_000517525.1 Limulus polyphemus
ACTAAGAAGACACAAGATTTAACAATACTGTGTGCTGTCAATAAGAAGACAAGATTTAACAATACTATGTACTATCAAAAAGAAGACAAGATTTAACGATACTGTGTACTGTCAATAAAAAGACACAAGATTTAACGATACTGTGTACTATCAATAAGAAGTCTAGATTTACCAATACTGTGTACTGTCAATAAGCAGACACAAGATTTATTAATACCGTTTACTCTCAATAAGAAGACACAAGATTTAACGATACTGTGTACTGTCAATAAGAAGACATAAAATTTAACAATACTATGTACTGTCAATAAGAAGACATAAGATTTAAGAATACTGAGTCCTGTCAATAAGAAGATACAGGATTTATCAATAATGTGTACTGTCAATAAGAAGACACAAGATTTAACAATACTGTGTCCTACAGGACACAGTATTGATCAATCCTGTATCTTCTTATTGACAGGACACAGTATTGTTAAATCTTGTGTCTTCTTATTTTACAGTACCTATTATTGATAAATCCTGTATCTTCTTATTGACCAATAAGAAGATAAAGATAAATCCTCAGTATTCAGTACGTACACAGTATCGTTAAATCTTGTGTCTTCTTATTGATATCATAACAAGTCATAA
>NW_013832389.1:0-420 GCF_000517525.1 Limulus polyphemus
CTCGAATTGTCAAATTTTGTTAGAGGAAGGATAGTTGGTCAAGCAGATGGTGAAATAGGTCAGCGGCAAATTTTGCAGAATTTGAGAATCCCGCTTTCGACAGTCAACAGAATCATCGTGCAGTTCAGGAAACACGGCAAGGAAACAACTGAGCAGCGTCCGGGTCGTCCTGGTCCATAGGAGAGGACAAAAAAGGCTGTCAAGAGGAGCATCGCAATGGATCCTTCGGGTTTCGTGGACAAGAACACAACGAACGTTGTTCCAGGAAGATGGGGCACCGTGTCA
Organism: Limulus polyphemus; assembly: GCF_000517525.1. Taxonomy (NCBI): domain Eukaryota; kingdom Metazoa; phylum Arthropoda; class Merostomata; order Xiphosura; family Limulidae; genus Limulus; species Limulus polyphemus. Next base: position 286 of record NW_013832389.1, read on the forward strand.
CACTGCTAGAAACACTCAAAAGTGGCAGGAAAAAAATAGTATCCAGAATTTGCCCTGGCCGAGCCAATCTCCTGACATGAACCCCATCGAAAACCTCTGGGCTATACTCGACCGACAAGTCAAGAAACAACCAAA
>NW_013832390.1:0-419 GCF_000517525.1 Limulus polyphemus
TATATATATATATATATACACTTTTGAATAACTAAAAAATCATAAATTACTACATCAGCACCATAGAATTCTACTATAATTTATCAAACTTAGTAACTAAGCTGTATTTGGGTCTAAGAAAATATAAAATTTGGAGCAGACTAAAGACACAACCTACCTCATTGAAATCTAGGTTCAAAAGAAAGAAATGGTGCTAGGTGCATTAGAAAGGCTAAGAAAACCACTAGGGGAACATTCTGAACTTCAAATTAGTTATTCATGTCATATATAGAAGTAAGTGTTAATAAGCGAGCGTTTCGAAAAATGGAAAGAGGTGAGTGGGGTGCCACTGTGTTTGAATAATTATGTGAGAAATATCTTAACAAATAGAAAAGATAAGACCTTACTTTATATTCTAGCTTGTCAATATCTGTAATTTG
>NW_013832391.1:0-477 GCF_000517525.1 Limulus polyphemus
CAGAAAGGAATTTACCGACGTTTGAGTGCCTCGACTGCACTTTTCTGCCTCTGTTGGTCAAGCTTGATTCGCAAAATTTATTTATTTCAGTTAGTTACGAAATGTGAGGTTAGGGTATACTGTGGGGTGGGGGTGGTTGTACTTGCCCCGTATTTTTGAAGGACTTTACGCTAGTGTTATCAATTTATATTGTACGTTTTAAGGAAGAAGTCAAACAGCTTACTTTGTTTGTTTCGGATATTCGCGCAAAGCTGCACGAGGACTATCTGTGCTAGCCGTACCTGATTTTGAACTGACAAGCTGGATGGAAGGCAACTAGTCAACAACAGCCGCCGCCACCTCAAGGGCTACTCTGATGAAATAGTGTGATTTGACCGTCACCCTCAAAGCTCACCCATGGCTCTAAAGCATGTGTTGTGGTTTTGCAACTAAAGCATGGGTTGTGGTTTGCAACAACAGAATGCAACTAAAGCATGG
>NW_013832392.1:0-420 GCF_000517525.1 Limulus polyphemus
TTTGAGACAGAAGGAAGACTGCCACTGATCTCAAGCATGAGATTAAGCGACCGTGTACCAACTAACAGAAAAGTGTCCAGATCTACAATGTCAAGAAGACTCGATGAGAATGGAATATTTGGTCGTGTAGCAGTTAAATAACCTTTACTACGATCTCCATGTATTGTAAAGAGACTGAAATTTGCTAAAAAGTACAAAACTAGACTGTTGATGATTGTTATGAACGGATGAGTCCAAGTTTGAAATATTTGGTTCAAAGCGTAGGTTGTACGTCTGGCGGAAGAAAGGTGAAAGATACTTACCTCAATGCACCTACCATGAAGCATGGGGGAGGCAGTGTAATGGTTTGGTGATGTTTTTCTGCTGAGGCGACAGCAGATATTTGCAAAATAGATGGAATAATGGACCAGCACAAGTACC
>NW_013832393.1:0-421 GCF_000517525.1 Limulus polyphemus
CTGACATTCATATCTGGGATGTGACTTCTAAGAGGACTGAAGATGTCTGCATTAGGGTCTAGCTGCAGGGTCTGGAAGGGGCTTGCCATTGCCTGGGGCTGTTTAAGTCGATGGCCAATGTATCCTCCTTGTGTAAAAGACAATAGATCATCCTTTAATGTATCTAATTTGCTTTTAAATTTACTAATGTTTTCCATTTGTTCTTCTTGCCACTGTTGTTGACTTTCCTGTAGTTGCTGCTGACTTTCTTCCTGTTTCCTTTCTTGTTCCAGTTGCCACTGCTGTAATCTCTCTTCTTGTTTCTTTTCTTTTTCCTCCAACAACTGCTGTAATCTCTCTTGTATATTTTGCTGTTCGAGCTACAACTGTTGCAGGTTTTCTTGCAACTCCTATTGTCTCTCTTCTTGTTTCTTTTCTTTTT
>NW_013832394.1:0-421 GCF_000517525.1 Limulus polyphemus
CATTTTGCTGGAGCTATTCTTCTTGGAGGGATCTTTATTGGACAGTGATTGCCTGTGTTTATTCTGTGCTCCACAAGGTTTGTGCAGCCGAGGTCATGATCTCCTTTCGAAAAAACGTCTGTATAATTCGCCAATAGTTCCCTGACCTGAAGAGCCTGTGGTGATGACAAATGGACTATGCTATTCTTATAGAGGTCAGTTAAATGTTCTGGGAGTGTATGTCCTATCTTTATGGGTGTAATTTTTGCTTTGACTAGCTCTACCTCCTGGCATACACCCAACAAAGGCCCTTCCTTAAGTGTCTGCTCACATTTAGAGAAATTGGCCACTGTTATAGGTACCACTTGATGACCTGCCACAAATGACCTTCCAATCTTCAAATCCGCTGGCCTGGATGGGTCTTCCACTGCTTCCACAAGCA
>NW_013832395.1:0-420 GCF_000517525.1 Limulus polyphemus
GTGACATTTCTTGCGATGGAGTTTGAGGTTTGCTGCCTCCAAATGCTTCAATACTTCCTCTAGCCGGGACATTTCCTCATCAAATGTTGTTGCAAACACAATGACATCATCCAGGTACACTAGGGCTATCCTCCATTGTAGGCCTTCCAGTACTCTTTCCATCAGCCTCTCAAATGTTGCTGGAGTATTGCTAAGCCCGAATGACATCACACAGTATTGCTAGAGACCTTGGCCATGACTAAATGCAGTCTTAGGTTTATCTGCTTCAACCATTTTCACTTGATGGAAACCCGACTTTAAGTCCAGAGTTGAAAACCACATGGCTCCACTTAGGGCATCAAGGGCATCATCAATTCTTGGCAGTGGGTATGAGTCCCTTCCAGTTATACTGTTAAGAGCCCTGAAGTCCACACAGCAACG
>NW_013832396.1:0-421 GCF_000517525.1 Limulus polyphemus
GATAGTGGATATGCTGTAGTTTATATCCTTGTTACTTATAGCAACTGGTTCTGTTAATAGTGGATATGCTGTAGTTTATATCCTTGTTACTTATAGCAACTGGTTCTGTTTTCTTTAGATACATTGAGCACCTCTAAATGTTAACAGAATCGATATCGAGATTCAAGAAGCTCACTTTGCTTAAATTTAGTTTCATTCTACTTTAGGTAAGGTAAATCAATAAAGTGATTTTATAGCCAGTTTTGGGTAAAATGAATCAGTAAGATGATTTTATAGCCAGCTTTGGGTAAAATAAATCAGTAAGATAATTTCATAACCAACTTTGGGTAAAATAAATCAGTAAGATGATTTTATAGCCAGCTTTGGGTAAAATAAATCAGTAAGACAATTTTATAGCCAACTTTGGGTAAAATAAATCAGT
>NW_013832397.1:0-420 GCF_000517525.1 Limulus polyphemus
GTTACGTCTCTGGTCGTTTGTTAATTTCCTGTATAAATCTTCCCGAGGAACTTCAGCGATACAAGTCCTTTCTTTAATAAAACTAGTTATTTTTCTCAATACAACTTTGTAATACACAGAATCTCCACAGTCAATTTAACTTAACAAACACGCTATAATTCACAACGTTTCACGCACTTAACTTACGGTCACTACCCCTCACTTGACTCAATTATCTGTCTCTATATCTCTCTTCAATCTGCTATCATCTCCGCTTTATTTGCCGGGCTTATATATTAAAATAGAGGGCGCCTGGAAAAGACTAGAGTTGCCAAGAAAAGTCATGATCCTTCTAGAAACTCATGACGTGTTACCACCGTCATATGACTTCCGCTGTCGTAACAAAATGAAATAGTCTCCATTCTTATCGATGATGTTTTT
>NW_013832398.1:0-418 GCF_000517525.1 Limulus polyphemus
AATTTCTTTTTCGGTTTCAACTCGAGCTTGTTCTTTCTCGGCTACAATACGAGCTAGTTCGAGCTCGAGTTGTTTGAATTTTAGCTGAATCTCTAATCTATCTTTATCACTCAACTCCGATTGGCTAGTAGAGACACTAGAGTATTCCTCTAATGCTTCCTCAGGCAAACAAACCATCATTGACTAGTATTTCGATAATACGCTTTTTAATTAATTTTTCTCATTGACCTTTTAACTTCTAGTTCTAAAACTTTGACAATTTCGAGTAATTCATTTTTATTATATTTTCTAGTTGTTAGAGGGAGGGTGATATAAGAAAATCTTGATAATCAGATATGATCAAATATTGTTGGCACTGATAAATATAAATTCAATTGTGATTTAAACTTTAATTTAGATTGGATTTTGTTCTCTGATT
>NW_013832399.1:0-1420 GCF_000517525.1 Limulus polyphemus
CAGTATCAGGTTAGATACAACAACACATTAAAGAGTTTCAACAACCCGTGTCAGTACCAGGTTAGATACAAAAACAAATAAAATACTTACAACAACTCCTGCCAGTATCCGGTTAGAAACAACAACACATTAAAGACTTAGAACTACCCCTGTAATCAACACAATACAGACTGATAACTACTCTTGCCAGTACCAGGTTAGATACAACAACACATTAAATACTTTCAACAACCCCTGCCCGTTCAAAGCTAGAGACATCAACATAATACAGACTTATAACAACTCCTGCCAGTACCAGGTTAGATACAACAACACATTAAAGACGTATCTAACCTGGTACTGGCACAGGTTGTTGAAAGTCTTTAATGTGTTACTGTTTCTAACCTGGAACGGACAGGGGTAGTTGTAAGTCTTTAATGTTTTGTTTTATCTAACCTGATACTGGCAGGAATTGTTGTAAGTATTTTATGTGTTTTTGTATCTAACCTGGTACTGGCACGGGTTGTTGAAAAAAAATATATGAAATACTTACAACAACTCCTGCCAGTATCAGGTTAGATACAACAACACATTAAATACTTTTAACAACCCCTGCCCGTTCAAAGCTACAAACATCAACACAATAAAGACTTATAACAACTCCTGTTAGTACCAGGTTAGATACAACAACACATTAAAGACTTTCAACAACCCGTGCCAGTACCAGGTTAGATACAAAAGCACCTTAAATACTTACAACAACTCCATTTTTGTATCTAACCTGGTAATTTCAAAAGATGTTTTTAAGTCTTCAATGTGTTTTTGTATCTAACCTGGTACTTGCACGGGTTGTTGAAAGTCTTTAATGTAATGTTGATTCTAATTTGGTACTGGCAACATAAAATACTTACAACAACTCCTGCCAGTATTAGGTTAGATACAACAACACATTAAAGTCTTACAACTACCCCTGCCCGTTCCAGGTTACAAACAGTAACACATTAAAAACTTTCAACAACCCGTGCCAGTACCAGGTTAGGTGCAAAAACACATGAAATACTTACAACAACTCCTGTCAGTATCAGGTTAGATACAACAACACATTAAAGACTTACAACTACCCCTGCCCGTTCCAGGTTAGAAACAGCAACCCATTAGAGACTTTCAACATCTCTTGCAAGTACCAGGTTCGAGACAACAACAGATTAAAGACTTACAACAACCCGTGCCAGTATCAAGTTAGATACAAAAGCAACTTAAATACTTACAACAACTACTGCCAGTATCAGGTTAGATACAAAAACACATAAAATACTTACAACAACTCCTGTCAGTATCTGGTTAGATACAACAATACATTAAAATTTAGAACTACCTCTGCCCGTTCCAGGTTAGAAACAGCAACACATTAGAGACTTTCAAATACTCTTGGAAGTACAAG
>NW_013832400.1:0-421 GCF_000517525.1 Limulus polyphemus
GAAGTTCCTGACCAAACATCAACTTTTCTGGAGTGTATTCAGTGGTTTCATACTCTGCTGTTCTATAGGCCATCAATACTGGAGGGAGCAAGACATCCCAGTCATCTTGGCGGCTATTACAAAACTTTGCCAATTCCTGTCCCAGTGTCCAGTTGTACTTTTTCTACCATCCCATCAGACTGTGGGTGAAGTGGCGTTGTCCTGGTCTTTCGGATGCCGAACAACTTGCAGCATTCTTGGAACACAGCTGATTCAAAGTTACGGCCTTGATCTGAATGGAGTTCATATGGCATACCAAATCTGAACAAGAAATCACTAATAGCCGAAGCTACAGTTGTAGGTTCCTGATTTGGTATTGCATATGCCTCAGGCTATTTGGTGAAATAATCCATCACCACACAAATGTACTTGTTTCCAGCAC
>NW_013832401.1:0-420 GCF_000517525.1 Limulus polyphemus
AGAGAAAGATTGTGATCCAAGAGCATATTCTCTACGGAACAACCCCTCCCATCAATAACAGCACCACCCCAGAGGGGTTGTGTCCATTAAAGTCTCCCAGAAGTAAAAAGGGAGATGGCAACTGGTCAAAGAGAGCATCAAGGTCCAACTGATCACAAATCTCCCCAAGAGACAGGTAGAGAGAACAAACAGTGATGGTACGAACCAAGGAAACACAGATGGCTATGGCCTCCAAGGGTGTATGGAGTCCAACAAGGGGATGCACTACAATGTCAAACAAGGACACTGCAGCAATGTCAGAGTTTCATAAGCACTATACCCAAACACCAGCATCAGACACGATGTCCACAAAACCCGTTGAGAATGCCCAACACTGGTACCCAGTTGACCCTAGCCCAATGAGTCCAGCCGATTGACCTT
>NW_013832402.1:0-695 GCF_000517525.1 Limulus polyphemus
GTAACTAGAGTTACACCTAGGTGTTCGTGGATTCGGTGTACCAAGTAACGTTAAAGATGAGTATGGTGGTTATAAATTAGGTAACTATAGTTACACCTAGGTGTTCATGTAGTAATTGGGCCAAATAACGCTAACGATGAGTATGTTGGTTATAAATTCGGTAACTAGAGATACACCTAGGTGTTCGTGGATTTGGTGTACCAAGTAACGCTAAAGATGAGTATGGTGGTTATAAATTAGGTAACTATAGTTACACCTAGGTGTTCATGTAGTAGTTGTGCCAAGTAAAGCTAAATATGAGTATGGTGGTTATAAATTCGGTAAGAAGAGTTACACCTAGGTATTCGTGGAGTTGTTGTATCAAGTAAAGCTACAGATGAGTATGGTGGTTACAAATTCGGTTTACTAGAGTTACACCTAGGACTTTGTGGAGTTGCTATACCAAATAACGCTAAAGATTAGTATGGGGATATAAATTCGGTAACTAAAGTTAAACCAAGGTGTTAATGGCGTAGTTGTACCAAGTAACGCTAAAGATGACTAACAACCATATTAGGTTTAACTCTAGTTACGGAATTTAACCACTCCATGAAAGTTGTACCAAGTAAGGCTAAAGATGAATATGTTTGTTACAAATTCGGTAACTAGAGTTACACCTAGGTGTTCGTGGAGTTGGTGGTACCAAATAACGCTAA
>NW_013832403.1:0-416 GCF_000517525.1 Limulus polyphemus
GTATCGTCTCCTCTGTGTTGAAGTTGCCAGCATTGAGCTCTCTTGTGCCCAGGTTTGTTACAGTGCCATCAAAGTCCCTCAAACTTCTCTGAAAGCTGACCTTTTCTGGCCTTGAATCCAGATGACTGTACCAACCTTGGTACCTCTGTGCTGGACTTAATGTAGGATTCAAATTCGAGAGCTCTGGCCATTGCATCCTGCTTGATAGAGGGGTGTGCTTGCTTCACTTGTATCTTAAGTTGTGGACTGTCCAAGGCATCTACGAACTGATCCCTCAGCAACAACTTGAGGAGATCGGGTGGTGCAGTTGGGTAGGCCTTGTGTGCCATGCACTCCAAGTCCTATGCCAGCTCTTGCAGGCTCTCCCCTTTACGCACGGACTCTCGTCCTGAACCTGGCCCTGTAGACTTCTGACT
>NW_013832404.1:0-554 GCF_000517525.1 Limulus polyphemus
CAATGTTAAGTATTATATCCTGGCAATGTTAAGTATTATATCCTGGCAATGTTAAGTATCATATCCTGGCAGTGTTAAGTATTGTATCCTGCCAATTTGAGAAAGGACATTTTTCTTTACTCCTCTATACTTAAGTTTGTCAACTTATTATTATTGCAGTGTTGTTTGTTTCTAATAGCAGTGTATGATTATATAACTAAAGGAAGTGTTATTTTATGTAAAACTTAGAACTTGTTTATAGTCGGATATACAGAGTTATAATACCTATGGTTACAACGTTTCACCAGGTTAATCTGGCATCATCGGGTAGAATTATTACAAGAACTGAGCACCTGATAATATTAAAAACTAGCGGAGGGATACATTGGTATTTGGTTGGTAGCTTAACAAGACTAAGTATTATGTTAAGTATTATATCCTGGTAGTGTTAAGTATTATATCCTGGCAGTGTTAAGTATCATATCCTGGCAGTGTTAAGTATCATATCCTGGCAGTGTTAAGTATTATATCCTGGCAGTCTTAAGTATTATATCCTGGCAGTCTTAAGTATTATA
>NW_013832405.1:0-422 GCF_000517525.1 Limulus polyphemus
CCCCCACCTCTGAAATGTTTTGTGACTCATTACCCACTTAATTACAATAACATAAAGAATTAATTACCGCCTTACACAGGCCTAAAATAAAGTCACAACATAACATCTCATGATATCACAACTGTAAACCTGGAACTAGTGAAGTATAGCCTACTAGGTGTACTTACATAATTTGTAAACCGTTTTGATATTTATGTCATCCAGTATTGTTCAAAGTCACATAGCTAGAGTAATCTTTCAAGCACGCAGAATAAATTTCTGTTATATCCCTAGTTTTGAAACTTATGTTTTATATGAGAAGCCAGTCACTTGTGGTGTACATGGATTATAAAACATATTGATAAAAATAGTACTTAAGTTTACAAATAACAAATTTTATTAGTTTACAGAACTGTACATATACTTAACTAGATCATGTACAA
>NW_013832406.1:0-420 GCF_000517525.1 Limulus polyphemus
ACTGAAGTTAGTTTTGTACCAGGAGACAAGGTGTGGTTGTATAATCCCAGGAAGTCCAAAGGGAAGTCTCCTAAGTTGTCTTCTACATGGGAAGGCCCATATGACATGGTGGGTCGTCTCTCAGACGTGACCTTCCGGATAAAAAGTGGTCGGCGAGGTAAGCCAAAGGTAGTGCATGCTAACAGGCTTTGGCGTTATCATGGTCCAGGACATTTCAGTTTGGATGAAGTGAACAACGGAACAAATGACGCTGCTGAAGACATGTCACCTGAAAAAGCCACTGTCGAAGAAGAAACTCTACTCGGTTTTGAGAAGGGAAACAGTGAAGCCCTTAATGAAGTTACTACCACTGATGTGACTGTTATCAATGATAGGACGTTTCCTGATGAAGAAGATGAGCCCCCACATGAAGCAGAAGCC
>NW_013832407.1:0-421 GCF_000517525.1 Limulus polyphemus
ACTTAGTAATATTCTTCGAGCCCCTGTAATGCTTTCTTAGCGTTTCATGCCCTAATATTTACACCTTTCCATCTTTTGTGTTATTCAGTTAGCGTTTCACGTCCGTTTAGCTAAATCTTTTGAACTTGTGAATCATTCCCTTAACGTTTCGAGTACATGATTACTTCCTTAACTTTTCGATTCCACCTAGTATCTTTACCGTCCATGGATTACTTCCTTAACGTTTCGATTCTACCTAGTATATTTACCGTCCATTGATTACTTCCTGAACGTTTCGATTCCACCTAGTATATTTACCGTCCATGGATTACTTCCTGAACGTTTCGATTTCACCTAGTATATTTACCGTCCATGGATTACTTCCTGAACGTTTCGATTCCACCTAGTATATTTACCGTCCATGGATTACTTCCTTAACGTT
>NW_013832408.1:0-421 GCF_000517525.1 Limulus polyphemus
TATCCATAATTGGACTGTGTAATTGTTTGAACATATTCTAGACGCTTGAATGAGATCTGTTCATGGTAAATCTCAACCCCATTAAGTTCAATATCTTCTAGATTAGATAGAAGTCTATATTTTCACTAAAAAAAAAACTGTAAACTCTGTCTTCAGCATTATTTTTCCACCATAGCATAACAATCTAAAACCTTAAAAAACAGATTAAAGTACATATTTTCATTATTTTGATCAGTCGAAACTTTCTGAATAAAGATTGTGTAAATTAATGATATTTTTAACTGTTTCATAACGGTACTCCGACAGTTGAAACTTTCTGAATAAAGAGGACTCTGTAAATGAATGATCTATTTAGCTGTCTCAGAAAGGTACTCCGACAGCTGAAATTTTCTAGAATAAAGAGGACTCTAGTAAATGAATG
>NW_013832409.1:0-422 GCF_000517525.1 Limulus polyphemus
AATGAATGATCTCTTTGTTAAGATCTCAGTTTCCAGATACTATGAATGAATGATCTTTATGTTAAGATTTCAGTGTCCAGGTACTATGAATGAATTATCTCTATGTTAAGATCTAAGTGTCCAGATACTATGAATGAATGATCTCTGTGTTAAGATCTCAGTGTCCAAGAACTATGAATGAATGATCTTTATGATAAGATCTAAGTGTCCAGAAGCTATGAATGAATGATATCTATGTTAAGATCTCAGTTTCCCTGTACTATGAATGAATGATTTCTATGTTAAGATTTCAGTGTCCAGATACTATGAATGAATGATCTCTATGTTAAGATATAAGTGTCCAGGTACTATGAATGAATGATCTCTATGTTAAGATCTCGGTGTCCAGAGGCTATGAATGAATGATCTCTGTGTTAAGATTT
>NW_013832410.1:0-421 GCF_000517525.1 Limulus polyphemus
GTCCGGCCGTCGAAGCCCCATGTTAATATAAATGTTGGAGCTAAAAATGATGCATTTTTTTCTATCCTATTTTAGCTGCTTTTGAATTTTAAATAGAGACACAATGTTTCTTCTACTGAGGCGGATAAAATCTATGAAATAACAAAATAATACCCACAAATAGGTTTGTTTGTTTGGTTTTGAATGTCGAGCAAAGCTACACGAGGGCTATATGCGCTAGCCGTCCCTAATTCAGCAGTGAAAGACTAGAGGGAAGGCAGCTAGTCATCACCACCCACCGACAACTCTTTTACCAACGAATAGTGGGATTGACCGTCACATTATAACGCCCCACGGCTGAAAGGGCGAGCATGTTTGGTTGGACGGGGATTCGAACCCGCGACCTTCAGATTACGAGTCGAGTGCCCTAACCACCTGGCCA
>NW_013832411.1:0-420 GCF_000517525.1 Limulus polyphemus
ATTTGCTGGCAAATTTAAGGGTATTTACTGACAAATTTAAGGGTATTTACTGGCAAAGTTCAGGGTATTTACTGACACATTTAAGGGTATTTACTCACAAATTTAAGGGTATTTACTGGAAATTTAAAGGTATTTACTGACAAATTTAAAGGTGTTTACTGGAAATTTAAGGGTATTTACTGACACATTTAAGGGTATTTACTGACAAATTTAAGGGTATTTACTGGAAATTTAAGAGTATATACTGACACATTTAGGGGTATTTACTGGCAAAGTTAAGGGTATTTACTGACAAATTTAAGGGAATTTACTGGCAAAGTTAAGGGTATTTACTGACACATTTAAGAGTATTTACTGACACATTTAAGGGTAATGAGATAAATCTTTTAGATAAGTTCTACCATCAGTTCAAACTTTTTT
>NW_013832412.1:0-411 GCF_000517525.1 Limulus polyphemus
AAGCCGTCTCCAGCCATTATTAGTCTCAAAGTGGGTTCCTCGTCATCGAGCTATCTGAATGTTTTCAAGAGGATACCCCAGTTTTGCTGATTTCTCTACTAAGTTGACTAAGTACGTTATCAGTTAAATGGATATAGAAGGCCTCTATTATCTTCCAATCGTAGGGACGTTATAATGTTATTGTCAATCCCACTGTTCATTGGTTAAGAGTTGGCAGTGGGTGTTGTTGTCTAGCTGCCTTCTCTCTAGTCTTAGCATTGCTAATTTAAGGACGGCTGGCGCAAATAACCGTCCAGTAGGCTTGCGCGAAATTCAACAAAATACACTTCATTATCTTGTGTGGCCAGGTGGTTAGGGTACTCGACTCGCAATTTGCAGGTCGCGGGTTCGAACTCCCGTCACACCAAACAT
>NW_013832413.1:0-420 GCF_000517525.1 Limulus polyphemus
TGTGTGATTTGTGAAAAAATATAATAATATAAATTATTTTAACTTCCCAAATTACAAAAAGAAGTTAAAACAATAAAGTTCTTTAAAAAGTCAAAGGCCTTCTAGATTACCGAAGATAGATTTCTTACTCACATTTTCATTATCATTAGTACCTCCTTGAATGTGAAGATAAAATTAAGGATTTTAAGGCAAAGACAAATGAGGTGTCAGGTTTTATAAATTTCTACGTCGATTTTCCCATGAAAATAATTTAACAAACACAATTCTTCCGTCAGTAGTTTCGTTATTTATTAATAATTTCTGTCAATTAATAATCTGGGTTAATAAACATATTATGATAAAACTACCTAGGTCGCCGTCTCTCATTTTGAGCTACTGACCAGAGAGAAGGTAGTCAGTCAGTAGCATCCTACCACTCAT
>NW_013832414.1:0-423 GCF_000517525.1 Limulus polyphemus
CTGTGCCCGACAGTGAGATGTTAATAAATCAACGTCCACGTCACATCCGGTCAATTACACCCTTGAGCGTCAAAATATTGATTTATTTTAGTTTCTATGTTAATTTTTCATCAGATTATTCAGAGATGAAGACTGTTTCCTCGTTTTCAACAAGAAACTATGCCTACTAAATTAATATCAAAATACTCGAGCACACGATTGGTCAGTACGTCGTAAAAAATAAAGTTAAAAAGAAATAAACAATCTACTCAAAAGCCTTATCTTTGGACATTTATTTAACCTGCTGATTTAGTAAAAGAAAAAAAAAAATGTTTAACCTTAGAAGTTTTCTTTTCAGCTACATTATTCATTTAACACTGTGTATGTTTAGTATGTGATGCCACGTGGATGTTGAGGAGAAACTGATTTTCTTTAAGTAGCTAT
>NW_013832415.1:0-805 GCF_000517525.1 Limulus polyphemus
CCTTTAACCCTTAAACTGTGGTCAAGCATGCAAATCACCTCAAATATCTGATAAAATAAAAAAATAAAAAACATTAATTGTGCAATTTCATGTACACATTTTTTTTCATTTTCTTTTGTTACTACACTTCTCCTTAGAGCAAGCACCTTTATTATTAACTTTGATATAATTTTGTCTGGGGTGAAAAATCAACAAACAAACAAGAAACACCAACAGTGCACACACACACAAAAAAAAAAAAATATTTCACTGGCTCTAATTAGATTTGAATATTTCAAACATTTTGTATTATATATTGGTTATCGACTACGGTTGAAATGATAAATAAGGAATGAGGATTAAAGAATCACCACATCTTCAAATATGTAAAAAATACCGACTACGGTTGAAATGATAAATAAGGAATAAGGATTAAAGAATCATATTTGAAGATGTGGCGTATAAAATATCGACTACGGTTGAGATGATAAATAAGGAATAAGGATTAAAGAATCGCCACATCTTCAAATATGTAAAAAATATCGACTACGGTTGAGATGATAAATAAGGACTAAAGAATCGCCACATCTTCAAATATGTAAAACATACCTTCGCCACATCTTCAAATATGTATAAAATATCGACTACGGTTGAGATGACAAATAAGGAATAAGGATTAAAGAATCGCCACATCTTCAAATATGTAAAAAATATCGACTACGGTTGAGATGATAAATAAGGACTAAAGAATCGCCACATCTTCAAATATGTATAAAATATCGACTACGGTTGAGATGATAAATAAGGAATAAGGATTAAAGAATCG
>NW_013832416.1:0-421 GCF_000517525.1 Limulus polyphemus
CATGATTTGACAAAAAAAGGCCAGAAGTTTGGATGGACAGTTTCTTGCCAACATGCTTTCAAGACATTGAAAGAAAAATTGGCCTCTTTTAAAGCTTCCAAATCCCTCACTGCCGTACATAATGGATTGTGATGCTAGTAATGTCGGAATTGGAGGAGTGTTGTTTCAGAAAGTGGGTAAAAACGAACATGTGGTGGCCTACTTCAGTAGGGTCCTGAGTATACCAGAGAGGAACTGTTGTGTAACACGAAGGGAACTCTTTGCTATAGTATAGAGTTTGACATATTTCCATCCTTACCTCTATGGGGCTAGGTTTACCATAAGGACAGACCATGCTGCATTACGCTGGTTAAGATCATTAAAGAACCCAGAGGGACAACTGGCATGCTGGATCGGAAAGTTAGACCAGGATAATTATGAT
>NW_013832417.1:0-421 GCF_000517525.1 Limulus polyphemus
ATACACAGTGGATACAAGTATTGTATCTCATTTACGGGTAGGACTATACACAGGGGATGAAAGTACTGTTTCTCATTTACAGGTAGGACTATACACAGGGGATGCAAGTATTGTGGTTGGTTTACAGGTAGAACTATAAACAGGGGATGAAAGTATTGTGGTTGGTTTACAGGTAGGACTATACACAGGGGATGAAAGTATTGTGGTTGGTTTACAGGTAAAACTATACACAGGGGATGCAAGTATTGTGGTTGGTTTACAGGTAGTACTATACACAGGGGATGCAAGTATTGTGGTTGGTTTACAGGTAGAACTATACACAGTGGATACAAGTATTGTATCTCATTTACGGGTAGGACTATACACAGGGGATGAAAGTACTGTTTCTCATTTACAGGTAGGACTATACACAGGGGGATGC
>NW_013832418.1:0-421 GCF_000517525.1 Limulus polyphemus
GATTATGGTATCCCAGATGCATTACGTTGCACACATAATCTTTAGATTATAGTATCCCAGATGCATTACCTTTCACACGTAATCTTCAGATTATGGTATCCCAGATGCGTTACCTTACACATGTAATCTTTAGGTTATGGTATCCCAGATGCATGACTTTGCACACGTAATCTTTATATTATGGCATCCCAGATGCATTACCTTTCACACATATTCTTTAGATTATGGTATCTCAGATGCATTACCTTTCACACATAATCTTTAAATTATGGTATCCCAGATGCATTACCTTTCACACATAATCTTTAAATTATGGTATCCCAGATGCATTACCTTGCACACATAATTTTCAGATTATTGTATCCCAGATGCATTACCTTGCACACGTAATCTTTAGATTATGGTACCCCAGATGCATTAC
>NW_013832419.1:0-422 GCF_000517525.1 Limulus polyphemus
ATTTATTAAATGTAGTAGTCTCCATTCTTGTCGATGATGCTTTTTCATTTTACAACAATGTTGTTAATGCCCTGATTAAAGAAATCACTTGGTTTTGAAGCAAAAAACATGTCGATGTCCTCTTTAACACCTTCCACATTTACATACTTTTTCCCATTAAGATGACATTGCAGCGAACGAAAAAGATGGCAATCTGATGGTGCAATATCTGGTGAATACGGTGGGTGGGGAGAGAACTTCCTAACCCAACTCCATAATATTGTGTTGCGTCAAACGTGCCATATTGACGAGTGAAGGAGTAATTCATTTCGAACTGTCAATGCAGAGATCAAAAGTCAGTAACTGGAACGTTAAAATCAAGCCATTGACAGTTCGAAATGAATTACTCCTTTGATGTCCCACCAAATGCAAAGCATAACTTT
>NW_013832420.1:0-418 GCF_000517525.1 Limulus polyphemus
TTAAGCTGCTCATAGATTTTGGGTCATAATATTTCTTAGTTTTGTAATACTATGGAAAAAGTTATTTCAAGAACACACACACACAGAGATATGTTGTATGTCTGTAAACTTACCGCTGATCCACTGGGAGATCTCACAGATATAGACCGTCAAATAACCCCCCCCCCCCCAGTGGCACAGCGGTATGTCTAAGGACTTACAACACTAGAAACCGGGTTTCGATACTCGTGGTGGTCAGAGCACAGATAGCCCATTGTGTAGCTTTGTGCTTAATTACAAACAAAAAACTGACACCACTAATATTTATTTTTATACTGACTTACTTTCAAGCATTTCAGAAGCCTTGCTATTTGTTTTATAGCTTATTCTGACATCTATAATTGCTGACTTACACCTTACTTTGAGCATTTTTGCCCAT
>NW_013832421.1:0-421 GCF_000517525.1 Limulus polyphemus
CTTGTGTCTTCTTATTCACAGTACACAGTATCGTTAAATCATGTGTCTTCTTATTCACAGTACACAGTATCGTTAAATCTTGTGTGTTCTTTTTCACAGTACACAGTATCATTAAATCTTGTAATTTTATTGATAGTGCATAGTATTGCTAAATCTTGTGTCTTCTTATTGACAGTACACAGTATTGTTAAATCTTATGTCTTGTTATTGACAGTACACAGTATATTTAAATCTTGTGTCTTCTTATTCACAGTACACAGTATCGTTAAATTTTGTGTCTTCTTATTCACAGTACACATTATCGTTAAATCTTGTGTGTTCTTATTCACAGTACAAAGTATCGTCAGATTTTGAGGCTTGTTATTGATAGTACACAGTATCGTTAAATCTTGTGTCTTCTTTTTGACAGTACACAGTATTA
>NW_013832422.1:0-421 GCF_000517525.1 Limulus polyphemus
GAAGGAAGTACGAGTCTCTGTATAGAAAGCAAATAAATGTGTCTGTCTGTAACACTTTGAGTAGATGTTCCTATTTTATGTTGGTTATTTACCATTAAAACTTGTGTACTTGAGAATGATCGCACCAGTCATCGAAACATCATACCTGTTCTAAAAACAATCTTACTTACTGTAAAAGCTGTAAATTGTAATATAATATTATTACTTTTAGTTTATTCTTTGCATACTCTGGAGTATCACACAATCTTACAATTTGTTTTTGACACTGTTAGTAAACTTTGTATCCTTTCAACCTTAAATCTTTGTTTCTTAGCAGCCTTTATTTTCCGTCTATGTGTTTTTTAGCTAATCATAAAACATATTGTAGTTCTCTTTATTTTTATATTTCACATAAATAATGTATGCCATATGTTATTATAGC
>NW_013832423.1:0-418 GCF_000517525.1 Limulus polyphemus
GAAGTACGTATAACTATATATATATCAACCACACCACATCTGCTATATCCAGTGCCGAAGATGCCTTTCGTACAATACCAAGGCTCATCAGGCCGGCTAGGATACTACAGGCACAGTAACAGTTGAGACACTACTTATATTATATAACTGCGAGTGACACTGACTATGAACAATGCACCGTAATTCACAAAGAAATGTGAAATACTGAGCAAGTACACACCACACTGTAACCCTGACAAAGCATGCTCACGCAACAGTACTCCAATCATCACGTTTTTTCCTGAAAATTAAACCATACCGGGTAACACAACACTATAATTAAGGAATATGGATGAAAAGTTCATTCCTTTCCCGTTTGCTTCTTAACCCACCCTTTTATGACTTTTATTTACCTTCTGTACGCTGTTAGGCTGGTAAC
>NW_013832424.1:0-552 GCF_000517525.1 Limulus polyphemus
AGGCTTATGCTCGTCTACGTTATTTTGAGCTTCAAGTTTATGCTCTGTTATAAGATTTTCCTGGTTCAGATTTTAGCTTATGCTCAGCTATAGGATTTTAAGGTTCAGGTTTATAGTCAGTTATAGAGTTTTACGGCTCAGGCTTATGCTCGTCTACGTTATTTTGAGCTTCAAGTTTCTGCTCTATTATAAGATTTTCCTGGTTCAGGTTTTAGCTTATGCTCAGCTATAGGAATTTCAGGCTCATGTCGTTTGTATAGTATACATGTTATGTATTAAAGGGTATTTATGTCAATACATACTAGAGATATTACAGAGTGGATAAATACTGGAGTATATGGGATCGTTTGTGATATGTGCGACTGATAACGTAGCAACTGAAATAATGTGTAATACCAGTGTAAATTATACGATAGGACAAAACATTACACGAAATGACGTGGTCCTGATAAGGGTATTGTAATCATGTTAGTAACATTACACGAAAGGACGTGGTCCTGATAAGGGTATTGTAATCATGTTAGTAACATTACACGATAGGACATGGTCCTG
>NW_013832425.1:0-420 GCF_000517525.1 Limulus polyphemus
GCATATTATACAGTGATGTTAGTACATAATGCGTTGTTCACATATTATACAGTCATGTAAGCTAGTACATAATACGTTGTTCATATATTATACGGTCATGTTAGTACATAATGCGTTGTTCACATATTATACAGTCATGTTAGTACATAATGCGTTGTTCACATATTATACGGTCATGTTAGTACATAATGCGTTGTTCACATATTATACAGTGTTGTTAGTACATAATGCGTTGTTCACATATTATACAGTCATGTAAGATAGTACATAATGCGTTGTTCACATATTATACAGTCATGTAAGATAGTACATAATGCGTTGTTCACATATTATACAGTCATGTAAGACAGTACATAATGCGTTGTTCACATATTATACAGTCATGTTAGTACATAATGCGTTGTTCACATATTATACGGT
>NW_013832426.1:0-534 GCF_000517525.1 Limulus polyphemus
CTTGTGTATTCTTATTGACAGTACACAGTATTGTTCATTCTTGTGTCTTGTTATTGACAGTACACAGTATCGTTAAATCTTGTGTCTTCTTATTGACAGAACACAGTATTGTTAAATCTTGTGTCTTTTTATTTACAGTACACAGTATTTTTAAATATTTAGTCTTTTATTGACTGTACACAGTATCGTTAAATCTTGTGTCTTCTTATTGATAGTACACAGTATTGTTAACTCGTTTGTCTACTAATTGACAGTACACAGTTTTGTAAAATCTCGTGTCCTCTTATTGAAGGTACACAGTATCGTTAAATCTTGTGTCTTTTTATTGACAGTACACAGTATTGTTAAATATTATGTCTTCTTATTGACAGTACACAGTATCGTTAAATCTTGTGTCTTCTTATTGAGAGTACACAGTATTGTACTGTCCATAAGAAGACACAAGATTTAACGATACTGTGTACTGTCAATAAGAAGACACTAGATTTAACGATACTGTGAACAGTATCGTTAAATCTTGTGTCTTCTTATTGA
>NW_013832427.1:0-420 GCF_000517525.1 Limulus polyphemus
AGTTGAAGGAATCATATTTGGACAGTATAGATCGTAGAGGCAGTCCTGTTTGTGTGGTTTAGGAATGCCATAGAGTTGTGGTGTGCGTGAATCAGTTTTACGTAGATAAAAATAAAGATAGTGAGTAATTAAATTATCTTTTTTCATTTGTAATAAAGTTCTGTTTTGTTGTTTTTCATGTGTGTTTGTTGGGTTGTTTAGGATGGCTTTGAATTTCTTTTTATCTGAAAGGATGTCGTTCGTTTTGTCGAAGTTACAGTGGTGTTGCCTTTATCAGCTTTTAGAATTTTAATGTTAGTGTCTTTTTTCAGATTATAAAGTCGGTTGATTGATGTCATGGATTTCTGTTTTCTGTAGCTGTTAAACGTATTGTTGCGTCAGCAAGGTCACGTGACTAGTATTACGCCACCTGTTTTCTAG
>NW_013832428.1:0-421 GCF_000517525.1 Limulus polyphemus
GGATGTATCCTTTTTTACAATATAACACAGTCACCATACCGGATGTATCCTTTGTTACAATATAACACAAACACCATACCGGAGGTATCCTTTGTCTCAATATAACACAGTCACCTTACCGGATGTATCCTTTGTTACAATATAACACAGTCACCAAACCGGATGTCTCCTTTGTCTCAATATAACACAGACACCTTTCAGGATGTATACTTTGTTACAATATAACACAGTCACCATACCGGATGTATCCTTTGTTACAATATAACACAAACACCTTTCAGGATGTATCCTTGGTCTCAATATAACACAGTCACCATACCAGATGTCTCCTTTGTTACAATATAACACAAACACCATACCGGATGTATCCTTTGTCTCAATATAACACAGTCACCTTACCGGATGTATCCTTTGTTACAAT
>NW_013832429.1:0-423 GCF_000517525.1 Limulus polyphemus
TGTTTTTATAGTGTGATTGAGGGATGAAGTTTTGTGTTGTTATAGAATGACTGTGGGATGTTGTTTTGTGTTATTATAGTGTGATTGAGGGATGAAGTTTTGTGTTGTTGTAGAATGACTGTGGGATGATGTTTTGTGTTATTATAGTGTGATTGAGGGATGAAGTTTTGTGTTGTTGTAGAATGACTGGGATGTTGTTTTGTGTTTTATAGTGTGATTGAGGGATTAAGTTTTGTGTTGTTATAGAATGACTGTGGGATGATGTTTTGTGTTATTATAGAATGACTGGGATGTTGTTTTGTGTTTTTATAGTGTGACTGAAGGATTAAGTTTTGTGTTGTTATAGAATTACTGTGGGATGTTGTTTTGTGTTATTATAGTGTGATTGAGGGATGAAGTTTTGTGTTGTTGTAGAATGACTGT
>NW_013832430.1:0-420 GCF_000517525.1 Limulus polyphemus
TTTGTCTTCAGTTATATTGTAAACAAAGAATAGCTTTAAAATTAAGATTATTCAAATAAAATCCGAATGTGTAAGGGCCGTGACGTCTTCTTATGAAATAAAGTTTTACATTTGGATCGTTTTTACTCTGGGTTAAGCAAAGTTCTTTTTTTTAGCTTTTCATTGGGTATAATATTTTATTTAATGCTATAGTGTCTGAATTTTGAGTTTTCCGACGTATTAAGCACTATCCGATATTTTTCTATTAATTTTGCGTCAGAAACAAACTTTCTTCTATTTTCCAAAAAAATTCATATTTTCACCGAAAAGCAAGGCTATAGCCTATGTTTTTGTCCAAATTTTGAGAAAAATTGTTTTTCCTCATATTTCAATACAAAGATGCCCTCGGTGTAAGGCTTTCAAAATGGCTATCCTTTCATC
>NW_013832431.1:0-420 GCF_000517525.1 Limulus polyphemus
ATGGTAAATGAAACTATCTATCAAACAAATACCTATGATACATGACACTCTCTACCAAAAATTCTCATGATACATAAAACGTTCAACTAAACAAATACCTATCGTACATGAAACGTTCTACCAAACAAATACCCATGGTACATGAAACGTTCTACCAAAGAAAGACGTATGATATATGAAACTTTCTACCAAACAAATACCCATTGTACATGAAACTTTCTACCAAAAAATACCCATGGTACATGAAACGTTCTAACAAACAAATACCTATGGTACATGAAACTGTCTAACCAAAAAAATTACACATTGTACATGACACTTTGTACGAAAGAATACCCATGGTACGTGAAACTTTCTACCAAACAAATACACATAGTACATAAAACTTTCTATTAAACAAATACCTATGTTACATATACT
>NW_013832432.1:0-420 GCF_000517525.1 Limulus polyphemus
GCTTCTGGTTCCCTCTTCCTGATGAGGATTGGATAGTCTTACCTTTGTCTTTCACTGCTTGGATTACACAAGCATCTTTTTTTTTTACTCTTCTTCATTTGTTTTTTGATGATTCTCACTTACTTGAATTTCTTCATTCAACTTATGCATTTTCTCTTTCTACTTATTTTTTTTTCTCTCTCTCTCCTACTACATTTCACCTTCCTTTACAAGCTTTATACCACGACCCTGGCAGCATTAGCGGAAAATATGCATATACCGGTTTTTCACCTTGCTCTTGATTTTCCTTTTCTGTTGTTTTCTAATTAACTTAATTTCTTTGTTTATAGAATTCACTTTGTCTGTATGTCTTACTTTCTGGCCTCTGTGTTGTACCCTTTCTTCATAATGTGGTTTTTGGCAGTGTTTGTTATACATTTT
>NW_013832433.1:0-421 GCF_000517525.1 Limulus polyphemus
TAAGGATAAAGATTAGTATCGTGGTTATAAATTCGGTAACTATAGTTACACCTAAGTGTTCATGGAGTAGTTGTACCAAATAAGGCTAAAGATGAATGTGGTGGTTATATATTCGGAAACTATAGTTACACCTAGGTGTTTATGGAGTAGTTGTACCAAGTAAGGCTAAAGATAAGTATGGATGTAATAAATTCCGTAACTATAGATACACCTAGGTGTTTATGGATTAGATGTACCAAGTAAATCTAACGATGAGTATGATGGTTATCAATTCTGTAACTAGAGTTACACCTAAGTGTTCATGGAGTAGTTGTACCATGTAAGGATAAAGATTAGTATGGTGGTTATAAATTCGGAAACTATAGTTACATCTAGGTGTTTAGGGAGTAGTTGTACCAAGTAAGGTTAAAGATGAGTATTG
>NW_013832434.1:0-420 GCF_000517525.1 Limulus polyphemus
AGATTGTGAGTAGATATTAGTATGTCGTTGGAATCTGGGTAGATATTAGTATGTCGTTGGATTCTGAGTAGACATTAGTATGTCGTTGGAATCTGGGTAGATATTAGTATGTCGTTGGATTCTGAGTAGACATTAGTATGTCGTTGGATTCTGAGTAGACATTAGTATGTCGTTGGAATCTGGGTAGACATTAGTAAGTCGTTGGAATCTGGGTAGATATTAGTATGTCGTTGGATTCTGAGTATACATTAGTATGTCGTTGGATTCTGAGTAGACATTAGTATGTCGTTGGATTCTGAGTAAACATTAGTATGTCGTTGGAATCTGAGTAGACATTAGTATGTCGTTGGATTCTGAATAGATATTAGTATGTCGTTGGATTCTGAGTAGACTTTAGTATGTCGTTGGATTCTGGGTAGA
>NW_013832435.1:0-420 GCF_000517525.1 Limulus polyphemus
CTTTATTAAATAGCTAGCTAGATATCAGACCTTGGTTAGGCCAGAGTTGGCTGATGAACGATTTGCTGGTCGGCTCACTATCGAGTAAATGAATATTGGGTAGCTGACAACATAGACAGCAATCGAGATAGGGCCAATCTTGGCCCAAAGGCAATTTGTACATTTGCCCAGAGATGGGACTATGTGTTCATTCATCTTTGACCCAATGTAAATATCGGCTTCTTAACTGTTGGCTCAATGATCTGGTAACACTGTGTTGCGTCATCGAGATCACGTGACTATTCTCACGCCCTCTACTTTCTAGAACTATCCTGTACTTTGGCGAATGCTCTAGCATTTACTAGATATAGGGTAGTCTGGTATATAAAAGAGGGTGACAACGTGACGGTGATGTGTGTGTGTAGACAGTGAGTAATTGAT
>NW_013832436.1:0-511 GCF_000517525.1 Limulus polyphemus
CGGGGTCTTTATGACCTTTATATGTATTGTACAATGACATGCTGTTGTAATTATAACTATATTTTATATAACAAGTGAATACACGGGGTGTTTATGACCTTATGATGTATTGTACAATGACATACTGTGGTAATTATAACTGTATTTTATATAACAAGTGAATACACGGGGTCTTTATGACGTAAAGGATGTATTGAATTTTGGCATGATGTTGTAATTATAACTTTATTTTATATAACAAGTGAATACACGGGGTGTTTATGACCTTATGATGTAATGTACAATGTCGTGCTGTTGTAATTATAACTTTATTTTATATAACAAGTAAATACACGGGGTGTTTATGACCTTATGATGTAATGTACAATGTCGTGCTGTTGTAATTATTACTGTATTTTATATAACAAGTGAATACACGGGGTCTTTATGACCTTATGATGTATTTAAAAATGACATGCTATTGTAATTATAACTGACCTTATGATGTAATGTACTATGACATGCTGTTGTT
>NW_013832437.1:0-421 GCF_000517525.1 Limulus polyphemus
CTTCATGCTCTGCTGTCCTATAGGCCATCAACAGTAGAGGGAGTAAGACATCCCAGTCATCTTGGCGGCTATTACAAATCTTTGCCAATTCCTGTCCCAATGTCCAGTTGTACTTTTGTACCATCCCATCAGACTGTGGGTGAAGTGGCGTTGTCCTAGTCTTTCGGATGCCAAACAACTTGCAGCGTTCTTGGAACACAGCTGATTCGAAGTTACGGCCTTGGTCTGAATGCAGTTCATAGGGCATACCAAATTTGAAGAAGAAATCACTAATAGCCGAAGCTACAGTTGTAGCTTCATGATTTGGTATTGCATATGCCTCAGGCCACTTAGTGAAATATTCCATCACCACACAAATGTACTTGTTTCCAACACGAGTTTTGGGCAGAGGACCAGCAATGTCAACGGCGTCTCTTTTCAT
>NW_013832438.1:0-421 GCF_000517525.1 Limulus polyphemus
CGCAGGTCACCCGCAACAGCTGAGGGTCCCATCTCTACCCACATGTGGACGTACATTGTCGTGGAGAAGAACACCTTTCCGATTGAGGTGTGAAGGACGTTTCTGTTGAAGGGCTTGATTTAAACATTCCAGTTGCTGACTATGGATCTCTGCATTAACAGTTCGCTGTGGACTGAAGAGTTCAAAAAGAATTACTCCTCTGATGTCCCACCGAATGCAAAGCATCACTTTCTGTGGATGTAGTCCAGGTTTTGGGGTCAGAAGTGGTTTTTGTCCAGGACTGAGCCATTGTTTTGGCATTTAATATTCGCATATAGAATCTATTTTTGATGACCGGTGACAATTTTGTCCAAAAATGGTTCACGTGCATTATGCGCCAGAAGAGAGGAAGCAACATTCACACGTTGGAAACATAAATCAT
>NW_013832439.1:0-996 GCF_000517525.1 Limulus polyphemus
CTTATATGTAATTGTAAAAAAAACAAACGCCTATAGAAACTGCTAAACATAAAATGTGAGACTACAAGATTGCATGTATCTCTCCATAGACCCAATGAACCCCCATACTAAATTTGGTGAAGATCCATCCACATGAGGTGAGGTAGTGGTAAACAAAACGTCCATAAAAGACGCAAAACTGAAACTTTGTATGTACCCCCGCATGGACCTAATGAACCTCCATACCTGCGAAGTAGTTTTATACTGCTTCATACTAGATCATGCTGTGCTGTAGGTGTAATCCGGGGTTCGATTCCCCCACAGTAGACATAGCAGATAGCCTAATGTAGCTTTGCTGTGAAACACAACAACGAAAACTGTTCGGAAGGTACCCCAGTGGGGACTTTCAACGCTAAAATCCGGGGTTCGATCCCCCTCCCCCTTCCCCCCACAGTAGACATAGCAGATAGCCTAATGTAGCTTTGCTGTGAAACACAACAACGAAAACTGTTCGGAAGGCATTTGTCAATATTTTATGCACTGTTACTAACGCAGAAGTGATCGGCTGATCATACTATGCTGTAGGTGTATGAAGAAAGGGTGTAAATAATAGTAACCCGATACACCCCTGGTGTAACAGAGCGGCAAATCCATACTGTAAATACTTCTCTATTTTAAGTTTGCTTCAACAATGGTGTATCAATAGAGAAGTATTTACAGTATGGATTTGCAGTTTGCTTCAAAAATGGTGTATCAATAGAGAAGTATTTACAGTATGGATTTGCAGTTTGCTTCAACAATGGTGTATCAGGTTCATTTAAAAAAAAATAGGACTATATATTTATTTGTTTCTTTCTTTCATATCCAGTGTTTATCTAGCTTAAAGAGAAATGTAAATTGAATCTAATCAAAAATTCCTTTGGTGTGAAAACAACAACAACAAAAACATGCGATCAAAAAAGGATTGACCGTGCGACTTAAAGGAATGAAACCAAAATTGGCGGCCAAACTGGTAGC
>NW_013832440.1:0-422 GCF_000517525.1 Limulus polyphemus
CCATGCCGGGATCGAGTAGAGAAGATAATAGAATTAAATATTAGGTCGTCAAGAAATTAATGTATCGTTTTGGAACACTTTCATTAACCCCCCCCCCAAAAAAAAACGTACATCAAGTATAATAGTTAAACGAACCACCTAAACTTCACATAAATGTAGCCTGTATAATATGTGAAGTTTAGTATACTCTAATCCCTTATAGTAATGTCACACGACGAGACACACATTCGGCATGTAATGCTGTTTGAATACAAAAAGGGAAACAACACCTCTGTAGCCAAAAAGAATATCAAGAAAGTTTATGGAAATGTTTTGAACGTTCGTAAGTGTGAACGATGGTTCAGGAAATTTCGTTCAGGTGACTTTAG
Source organism: Limulus polyphemus (assembly GCF_000517525.1). Taxonomy (NCBI): domain Eukaryota; kingdom Metazoa; phylum Arthropoda; class Merostomata; order Xiphosura; family Limulidae; genus Limulus; species Limulus polyphemus. Next base: position 369 of record NW_013832440.1, read on the forward strand.
CTTTAAAAACTGTGATGGCAGGGTCTGGCATGTTGGAATTGATGTTGATGCTCT
>NW_013832441.1:0-576 GCF_000517525.1 Limulus polyphemus
CTGATCAACAACTCAGCACGTTAGAACTAAGCAACACCCGAAACGGTGAATACTTTCAACATAACACTTTGGAATGTAATGTAATTGGCATAGTCTGATGGTTAGGGCACTTGACCCGCAATCTGAGGGTCACGGTTCGAATTCTATCATCGAACATGGTCACTCATTCAGTCGTGGGGACGTTGTAATATGATGGTGAATCCCACTAATTGTTGGTGTTGGATAATGTTGACTAGCTGCCTTCCAATAACTAAGGACGGCTAGTGCAGAGAGCCCTTGAATAGGTTTGTGCGAAACTCAAGAGACAAACTGAAAGTAATTTCCAAATATACGTCTAGAACTAAAACTTTGTCCACGTTCAGTTGTTTGATATACGTATGAACTAAAACTTTGTCCACGTTCAGTTGTTTCATATACGTCTAGAACTAAAACTTTGTCCACGTACAGTTGTTTGATATACGTCTAGAACTAAAACTTTGTCCACGTTCAGTTGTTTGATATACGTCTAGAACTAAAACTTTGTCCACGTTCAGTTGTTTGATATACGTCTAGAAACTAAAACTTTGTCCACGTTCA
>NW_013832442.1:0-420 GCF_000517525.1 Limulus polyphemus
CACTATTCAAGGACTGAACAAAAATAGTAGTAAATGGCTCACATATCCAATCTTTAACCTCCTTCAAAACCCTTAGGGAAACATTATCTGGCCCAGGAGGCTTATCGCTTTTTAAACTTCCCAATTTTTTTCTTAACCAGATCAGAATTAATGCAGTTATCTTGGTTGTTCTGGTTTCCATTTATCAACTGTTCAAGATGTGGAATACTGCTTAAATCTTTATTAGTAAAAACCGAAGAAAATGCAAAATTTGATAACCCAGCCATCTCATACATACTTTTTGATGTCCTAATTTCCTGTTTCACCAACTTTCTTGATCTTCTAAATCTCCTGTCATACCAGTCAATTTAAATTTCTTAAATTTATGATGCTTTATTTTATTTCTTAAACTCTTTGTGAGCCAACCTGTTTTTTTTTTAC
>NW_013832443.1:0-421 GCF_000517525.1 Limulus polyphemus
GTTATAAATTCGGTAAAATATAGTTATACCTAAGTGTTTATGGAGTAGTTGTACCAAGTAAGGCTAAAGATGAGTATGGTGATTATAAATTCGGTAACTATAGTTACACCTGGGTGTTCATGAAGTAGTTTTTGCCAATTAAAGCTAAAGATGAGTATGGTGGTTATAAATTCGGTAAATAGAGTTACAGCTAGGTATTCGTGGAGTTGTTGTACCAAATAACGCTAAAGATGTGTATGGTGTTTACAAATTCGGTAACTAGAGTTACATCTAGGTGATCGTGGAGTTGCTGTACTAAATAACGCTAAAGATGGGTATGGGGTTATGAATTCGGTAACTAGAGTTAAACCTAAGTGTTACTGGAGTAGTTGTACCAAGTAACGCTAAAGAGAGTATGGTGGTTATATATTCGGTAACTAGA
>NW_013832444.1:0-419 GCF_000517525.1 Limulus polyphemus
ACTATTCGTTGATAAAAGAGTAGCCCAAGAGTTGGTGGTGGGTGGTGATGACTAGCTGCCTTCCCTCTAGTCTTATACTGCTACGTTAGAGACGGCTAGAGCAGATAGCCCTGGTGTAGCTTTGCGCGAAATCCGTAACAAACAAACATATATATATATATATTTAATGTAGGCAAAAAAAATTTGTCCATTTGTATTTTGTACATTTTAATTAAAATATTTTGATAGTTCTCTCTTTTTTTCTTCCAACTGAGTATAGATTAGATGTCTGTTTAAATGATAGCAAATGGTGATTGGTTGTGACTTCTTAATGAAGAGCCAACCAGAGATACAAATTTCATATTAATATTCTTACTTATAATTATCCGAAGGTACATAACAATACTTCCATACCTTTATTGGAGGGGAGGGGAGATGAC
>NW_013832445.1:0-421 GCF_000517525.1 Limulus polyphemus
GCTTAGCATAATTTTTTTTTTTTGCCATTGCAACAGAACATATTGTAAAACATATTTAGTAACATGTATTTAATAATTTTAGCTTATTTAACAACCACTTTTATACACCAATAATAGCCACTTATACATCTAATGTAGATAATCTGTACTTAATATTTATGGACGTGTTACGTCTCTGGTTGTTAGTTAATTTTCCGTAGAAATTCTTTCCGAAGAAACTTTAGCGATACAAGTCCATTCTTAAATAAAAATAGTTTATTCTTCCTCAATACAATTTTGCAATACACTTAATTTCAACAGTCACGCTATAACTTAAACAAACGCTATAATTCACAACGAACGAAGGATTCACGCGCTTGACTCAATTGTCGTCTCTATCTCTGTCTGCAATTCAATTACATTGTTGCCGTCACTTCTTGGC
>NW_013832446.1:0-421 GCF_000517525.1 Limulus polyphemus
CCACTATCAGATTTAACATGTACCTTTATAAGAACAGTGTTACTGGTCTTATACTGCCTTTGCAATGTCTCCTCTATCATATATCGTACTCTTTTGATGACAATGATTATGTACTAATATCTGGTACTGCAATCGTCATTGTAACAAGATTCAGCGGAGCGCGGCGAGATCAATTTTAGACAACATATACAGGTGCATTTTCCACACATTTTCCTACTTACATGGCCAGGTGGTTAGGGCGCTCAACTCGCAATCTGCGGGTCGCGGGTTCGAATCCCCCGTCACACCAAACATGCTCGCCCTTTTAGCCGTAGGGGCGTTATAATGTGTCGGTCAATCCCACTATACGTTGGTAAAAGAGTAGCTCAAGAGTTGGCGGTGGGTGGTGATGACTAGCTGCCTTCTTTCTTGTCTTACACTA
>NW_013832447.1:0-421 GCF_000517525.1 Limulus polyphemus
TGAAGACGAAAGGCGGAAGACTTTCGAAACGTCGTCCTCTACATTTGTACATTTCTACAACAAGCAGTTGCTGTCCATTTGAAACTTAGATTCAATATTAACAGATACAATTTTAAGTTGAAATATCAGCCAAATAACTTTTGGACTGTAATACTTGGCAGCTACATTTCCATTGCTCGAATTGGATTTTGTAAATGAAAATATTTACAAAAGGTATTTTTAAATCGTTTTAAATGTAAAACTGAAAGAATAGAAAATAAACTATAAGGGCAGCAGGAAGATGATTGAGGTCAAGCTAATAAATGTTTTATATCAATTCACAAAGATTTCATTTATTACGAACATGTACAGACTGAAGTAGTTTGTAAACAGATATCACTGTTAAATCAAAGAACAGGAAGCATGGCCAGGTGGTTAAGGT
>NW_013832448.1:0-420 GCF_000517525.1 Limulus polyphemus
GTGGGAGAGTTAGGAAGTTTCTTGGGACTCTGTACCTCGTACCAGACGTTTGTGAAGGACTTTGCAACTATAGCTGCTCCACTACATGATTTAACAAAAAAGGCCAGAAGTTCGAATGGACAGTTTCTTTCCAGCATGCTTTCAAGGCATTGAAAGAAAATTGGCATCAGCTCCACTTTTAAAGCTTCCAAATCCCTCACTGCCATACATACTGGATTGTGATGCTAGTAATGTCGGAATTGGAGGAGTGTTTTCTCAGAAAGTGGGCGAAAACGAACATGTGGTGGACTACTTCCATACGGTTCTGAGTAGACCAGAGAGGAATTACTCCTTGCTATAGTAACGAGTCTGACATATTTCCATCCTTACCTCTATGTGGCTAGGTTTACCATCAGGACAGACCATGCTGCATTACCCTGG
>NW_013832449.1:0-421 GCF_000517525.1 Limulus polyphemus
TGTACTGTCAATAAGAGGACACAAGATTTAACAATACTGTGTACTGTCAATAAGAAGACACAAGATTTAACAATACTATGTACTATCAAAAAGAAGACAAGATTTAACAATACTGTGTACTATAACTAACAAGCCACAAGATTTACCGATACTGTGTGTAGTCAATAAAAAACACAAGGTTTAACAATGTTGTGTACTGTCAATAAGAAGACACAAGATTTAACGATACTGTGTACTATCAATAACAAGCCATAAGATTTAACGATACCGTGTACTGTCAATAAGAAGACACAAGTTTTAACAATGATGTGTACTGTCAATAAGAAGACACATGATTTAACGATACTGTTTACTCTCAATAAGAAGACACAGAATTTAACAATACTGTTCACTGTGGATAAGAAGACAAAAGATTTAACGA
>NW_013832450.1:0-421 GCF_000517525.1 Limulus polyphemus
AATGTATAGTGATGGTACCCGATGAGCCACACATTCGGCATGTAACGCTGTTTTAATACAAGAAGAGAAACAACGCTTCTGTAGTCATGAATAATATCAAAGAAGTTTATGAAAATGTTTTTAACATTCGTAAGTGTCAACGATGGTTCAGCAAATTTCATTCAGGTGACTTTAGCCTTAAAAACTATGATGGCAGGGGCCGACATATTGGAATTGATATTGATGCTCTGAAGACGCTTGTTAAATCTAACCCAAGGCAACCCACTCATGAAATGGCCCTGAAATTGCATGTCTGTCATGAAACAATACTTAAAACATCTGAGGAATATGGGAAAACTCCATAAAGAAGGTGTTTGGGTGCCTCACGAACTATCCGATGATCATTGTTTCCAACGTCTGAAAGTTGCTTCGTCTCTTCTGG
>NW_013832451.1:0-421 GCF_000517525.1 Limulus polyphemus
CTTTTAGAAAATCAATCATTGGCTTCAATCTTGGTCTTTCTCCTGTTCTGCTTTGATGTCTATATTTGGTTCCACTTCACCATCATCAACTCTTTCAGTCGGCTTCAAATCCACTGGCCTGGATGGGTCTTCCACTGATTCTACAAGCATTGGGCTTCCATGGGGATGTTCTTTTATCCTTCCCCAAATTATCTTCTCTGACATCGGGGGTATTGTAGTTGATTTAAGTGCTGTGACATGCAGATCAACGGACGTAGCAACACTTACTGGAGTCTGGACTTTGTTGTTTCCAATCGTCATTTTATCGGAATTAACTATGCACTTCCTCGGTAGTAGATAGTCCAATCCTAATATGCATTCGTCTTCAATGTCAGCCAAGTATACTTTCTGTCTGTCCTTTATGCCTATGAGCTCGATAGTT
>NW_013832452.1:0-1168 GCF_000517525.1 Limulus polyphemus
AGTATTGTTAAATCGTGTGTCTTCTTATTGACAGGACACATTATTGTTAAATCTTGTGTTTTCTTACTGACAGTACACATTATCGTTGAATATTGTGTCTTCTTATTGACAGTAGACAGTATTGTTAAATCTTGTGTCTTCTTATTGACAGGACACATTATTGTTAAATCTTGTGTTTTCTTATTGACACTACACAATATCGTTAAATCTTGTGTCTTTTTATTGACAGTACACAGTATCGTTAAATCTTGTGTCTTCTTATTGAAAGTACACAGTATCGTTAAATCTTGTGTCTTCTTATTGACAGTACACAGTATCGTTAAATCTTATGTCTTCTTATTGACAGTACACAGTATCGTTAAATATTGAGTCTTCTTATTGACAGTACATAGTATCGTTAAATCTTATGGCTTCTTATTGACCTGTGTACTGTCAATAAGAAGACACAAGATTTATAAATACTGTGTACTAATTGTTAAATCTTGTGTCTTCTTATTGACAGTACACAGGATTGTTAAATCTTGTGTCTTCTTATTGACAGTACACAAAGTCGTTAAATCTTGTGTCTTCTTTTTGACAGTACACAGTATCGTTAAATCTTGTGTTTTCTTACTGACAGTACACATTATCGTTGAATATTGTGTCTTCTTATTGACAATACACAGTATTGTTAAATCTTGTGTCTTCTTATTGACAGGACACATTATTATTAAATCTTGTGATTTATAAATACTGTGTACTATCAATAAGAACAACAAGATTTAACGATAATGTGTACTGTCAGTAAGAAAACTTGACAGTACACAGTTTTAGTTAAATCTTGTGTCTTCTTATTGAAAGACACAGTATTGTTAAATCTTGTGTCTTCTTATTGACAGTACACAGTATAAATATTTAACGTGTCTTCTTATTGACAGTACACAGTATCGATAAATCTTGTGTGTTTTTATTGATAGTACACAGTATCGTTAAATCTTGTATCTTCTTATTGACAGTACACAGTATCGTTAAATCTTGTGTCTTTTAATAGATAGTACACAGTATCGTTAAATCTTGTGTCTTTTTATTGATAGTACACAGTATTGCTAAATCGTGTGTCTTCTTATTGACAGTACACAGTATTGTTAAATATTGAGTCTTCTTATTGACAGTACACAGTATTCTTAAA
>NW_013832453.1:0-416 GCF_000517525.1 Limulus polyphemus
GTAATGGCCATTTTCCCGACATGGTTTGGCTGTAATGGTCATTTTCCCGACATAGTTTGGTTGTAATGACCATTTTCCCGACATGGTTTGGCTGTAATGACCATTTTCCCGACATTGTTTGGTTGTAATGGTCATTTTCCCGACATGGTCTGGTTGTTATGACCATTTTCCCGACATAGTTTGGTTGTAATGGCCATTTTCCCGACATGGTTTGGTTGTAATGGCCATTTTCCCGACATAGTTTGGTTGTAATGACCATTTTTCCGACATAGTTTGGTTGTAATGACCATTTTTCCGACATGGTTTGGTTGTAATGGCCATTTTCCCGACATGGTTTGGTTGTAATGGCCATTTTCCGACATGGTTTGGTTGTAATGGCCATTTTCCCGACATGGTTTGGTTGTAATGGCCATTTT
>NW_013832454.1:0-896 GCF_000517525.1 Limulus polyphemus
AGTTAGTTTACTGTCTCGCCAACTTGAAGTTAGTTTATTAACTCAACAAGTTGATATTGGTTTATTTTTACTAAGTTGAAATTAATTCATTATCTCAACAAGCTGAAGTTAGTTTATTATCTCACCAAGATGAAATTAGTTTATTGTCTCACCAAGTTCAAGTTAGTTTATTATCTCACCAAGTTGAAGTTAGTTTATTGTCTCACCAAGTTGAAATTAGTTTATTATCTCTTCAACTTGGTGAGACAATAAACTAATTCAACTTGGTGAGATAATAAACTAATTTCAACTTGTTGAGATAATAAACTCGTCTTATCTTAGTGAGAAAATAAACTAATTTCATCCTAGTTTAGTTTATTATCTCACCAAGTTGAAATTAGTTTATTATCTCACTAGGATGAAATTAGTTTATTTTCTCACTAAGATAAGACGAGTTTATTATCTCAACAAGTTGAAATTAGTTTATTATCTCACCAAGTTGAAATTAGTTCATTGTCTCACCAAGTTGAAATTGGTTTATTATCTCACCAAGATGAAATTAGCTTATTGTCTTACCAAGTTCAAGTTAGTTTATTATCTCACCAAGTTGAAGTTAGTTTATTGTCTCGCCAACTTGAAGTTAGTTTATTAACTCAACAAGTTGATATTGGTTTATTATCTCACCAACTTGAAGTTAGTTTATTGTCTCGCCAACTTGAAGTTAGTTTATTAACTCAACAAGTTGATATTGGTTTATTTTTTACTAAGTTGAAATTAATTCATTATCTCAACAAGTTGAAATTAGTTTATTATCTCACCAAGTTGAAGTTATTTTATTGTCTCACCAAGTTGAAGTTAGTTTATTGTCTCGCCAACTTGAAGTTAGTTTATTAACTCAACAAGTTGATATTGGTTTA
>NW_013832455.1:0-421 GCF_000517525.1 Limulus polyphemus
CTTACTCCTACCATTAAACTGGACGAATCACAACCACTTGTACTTACTCCTACCATTAAACTGGACGAACCACAACCACTTGTTCTTCCACCTACCATTAAACTGGACGAATCACAACCACTTGTACTTACTCCTAACATTAAACTGGACGAACCACAACCACTTGTTCTTCCACCTACCATTAAACTGGACGAATCACAACCACTTGTACTTACTCCTACCATTAAACTGGACGAACTACAACCACTTGTACTTACTCCTACCATTAAACTGGACGAACCACAACCACTTGTACTTACTCCTACCATTAAACTGGACGAACCATAACCACTTGTTCTTACTCCTACCATTAAACTCAACGAACCACAACCACTTCTTCTTACTCCTACCATTAAACTGGACGAACCATAACCACTTATAC
>NW_013832456.1:0-605 GCF_000517525.1 Limulus polyphemus
GTATTGCTTATCGTGGCAAGATTATATTTGTATTGCTTATAATGACAAAAGTATATTTGTATTGCTTATAATGACAAAAGTATATTTGTATATTCATTGCTTATAGTGACAAATGTGTATTTGTATTTGTATTGCTTATAGTGACAAGAGTATATTTGAATTTGTATTGCTTATAGTGACAAGAGTATATTTGTATTTGTATTGCTTATAGTGACAAGAGTATATTTGTATTGCTTATAGTGACAAGAGTATAAAATTATATGTATTGCTTATAGTGACAAGAGTATATTTGTATTTGTATGGCTTATCGTGGCAAGATTATAATTGTATTTGTATTGCATATTGTGACAAAAGTATATTTGTTTTTGTATTGTTATCGTGAAAAAGTATATTCGTATTTGTGTTTCTTATAGTGACAATAGTATATTTGTATTTGTATTGCTTATAGTGACAAGAGTATTTTCGTATTGCTTATCGTGGCAAAAGTATATTTGTATTTGTATTGCTTATAGTGACAAGATTATATTTGTATTTGTATTGCTTATAGTGACAAGAGTGTATTTGTATTTGTATTGCTTATAGTGACAAGAGTATATTTGTATTTG
>NW_013832457.1:0-421 GCF_000517525.1 Limulus polyphemus
AAAGACTTCAAACACTACAAAAACGTTACTTGTCAATTACTGAATACAAACAAAATGTTTGCGCGTCAATAGAACTAAAACCTTGAATGTACCACATTCTTTGTTTATAGTTCTAATTGTTAAAATTAACTAAATTATATTATATTTGTAGTTCTAATTGTTAAAGTTAACTGTATTTTGTTCTTTGTAGTTCTAATTGTTAAAGTTAACTGTATTATCTTTGTAGTTCTAATTGTTAAAGTTAACTGTATTTTGTTCTTTGTTTGTTATTCTAACTGTTAAAGTTAACTGTATTTTGTTCTTTGTTTGTTATTATAACTGTTAAAGTTAACTGTATTTTGTTCTTTGTTTGTTATTATAACTGTTAAAGTTAACCGTATTTTGTTCTTTGTTTGTTATTCTAATTGTTAAAGTTAACTGT
>NW_013832458.1:0-422 GCF_000517525.1 Limulus polyphemus
AAAACAAGCAAGCAGATATGTAACAAATTGGTGTCAGAGGGTGGGACAAAAAAAGAAAAGATGGAAATGACAAGTGGCAAATCAAACTACGACTTAGCAGAGTTTGATGGCAGCAATACAAGAACAGCAAAAGAAACAAGAAGAGCGAGAAAAGAAACAAGAAGATAGATTACAGCACTTGTTGGAGGAAAAAGAAAAGAAACAAGAAGAATGAGAAAATAAACAAGAAGACAGACTATAGCAGTGGTTTGTTTGTTTGTTTTTGAATCTCACGCAAAGCTACACGAGGGCTATCTGCGCTAGCCGTCCCTAATTTAGCAGTGTAAGACTAAAGGGAAGGCAGCTAGTCATCATCAACCACCGTCAACTCTTGGGCTACTCTTTTATCAATGAATAGTGGGATTGACCGTCACATTATAATG
>NW_013832459.1:0-421 GCF_000517525.1 Limulus polyphemus
CTGAAATTTCTAAAAAGCCTCCACACGCCTATAAATATAACCAAGGCGACGCACCAAAAAAAAAAGAGTATATGTTATTAGTTTGCTATAGTCAGTGTGCTATAAACTTTGGAAGCTATAAGTGTGATTGTTCTAACGCTTACCAATCGGAAAACTTAAGATATTTGACCAGGAGCATTTACAAAGTTCGAACATTACAAATCATTTAACTTCAGTGGATTCTCATCGGATATTAGTATTTTTACGAAAACATTATATAACTTCACGGTGGAAAACTCGGCGTGTGTGGCTGGTAAATAACAAAGGAAAAAAGCTAGCTAGCTTCCTGTTAAGTGAATTTTACCTACGGCAACTCGTAATCAACTCGTTCATGTGAACACTTGATAAGATATCGAAGAAGTTTCAGACTAGAAAGAAGACC
>NW_013832460.1:0-1226 GCF_000517525.1 Limulus polyphemus
TGATGGTGGTACCTGTAATACATGAGAAAGTCAGTAGACATTCTATGAAGGTACCAGTAATACATGAGGAAGTTAGTAGACATTTGATGGTGGTAGCTGAAAGACACGAGGAAGGTAGTATACATTTAAAGGTGGTACCAGTAATACATGAGGAAGTTAGTAGACATTTGATGGTGGTACTTGCAAGACATGGGGAAGTTAGTATACGTTTGATGGTGTTAACTGTAATACATGAGGAAGGTAGTAGACATTTGATGGTGGTACCTGCAAGACACGAGGAAGTTAGTACACGTTTCATGGTGGTACCTGTATTACATGAGGAAGTTAATAGACATTTCGAAAGTACATATGGAACATAAAAAAATAGAGTTTACAATTGATGGTGGTATTTTTTATACAAGAGGAATTTAGTAAACATTTTAAATGTCTACTAACTTCCTCATGTATTACTGGTACCTTCATAAAATGTCTACTGACTCTCTCACGTATTACAGGTACCACCATCAAACGTATACTAACATCCTCGTGTCTTGCAGGTACCACCATCAAATGTCTACTACCTTCCTCATGTATTACAGTTAACACCATCAAATTTCTACTAACATCCTCATGTCTTTCAGGTACCACCATCAAATGTCTACTAACTCCTCATTTTTTCTGGAACCTTCATAAAATGTCTACTGACTCTCTCATGTATTACAGGTACCACAATCGAATGTCTAATAACTTCCTCATGTATTACAAGTACCACCATATGAAGGTACCAGTAATACATGAGGAAGTTAGTAGACATTTGATGGTGGTACCTGCACGACATGAGGAAATAAGTATACATTTGATGGTGGTACCTGTATTACATGAGGAAGTTAATACACATTTCATAGGTACATATGATACATAAAAAGGTGAGTTTACACTTGATGGGTGGTACCTGTAATAAATGAGGAAGATAGTAGACATATCATAGTGGTACCATGTAATACACGTGGAAGTTAGTAGATATTTGATTGTGGTACCTGTAATACCATAGGAGTTAGTAGACATTTGATGGTGGTACCTGTAATACATGAGGATGTTATTAGACATTTGATGGTGGAACCTGTAATGCTTGAGAAAATTTGTAGGCATTTGATGGTGGTACCTGTAATACATGAGGATGTTAGTAAACATTTGATGGTGGTACATTTAAGACACGAGGAAGTTTGTAAACATGTTATGGTGGTACC
>NW_013832461.1:0-420 GCF_000517525.1 Limulus polyphemus
TTTGAGGCATCGTGAGAATCATCTCGTCAATTTTAGATTGTGGGATTTTTGCCCACTCTTGCTTCAAAACTTGGAGTATATCGCTCTTCGAAGTTGGTTTTTTTTTGTTGTTTCTTGACTTGCCGGTCGAGTATGGCCCAGAGATTTTCGACGGAGTTCATGTCAGGAGATTGGCTCGGCCAGGGCAACTTCTGGATACCATTTTCTTCCTGCCACTTTTGGGGGTTTCTAGCAGTGTGACACGGTGCTCCATCTTCCTGGAACAACGTTATGTTCTTGTCCACGAAACCCGAGGAATAAAGTGGCGAGAGTCCTTTCTCCAATATTTCGACGTATTTCGCAAAATTTATTTTGCCAACGCACTCCACTAAGCTCGATCTCTCACCAACCCAAACAGCTTCCCAAACCATCACACTAAAA
>NW_013832462.1:0-421 GCF_000517525.1 Limulus polyphemus
ACCGTGGGAAGCATATAGAGCACAATCTGAGCTCCTAGCAGAGATGAATGGATGGACAGAAGAGCAGAAAGCAGTATATCTGGCAACGAGCTTCAAGGGACAACCACTGGAAATACTTTGACAGTTGTCAGCAGACGACAGACACAACTATAGAGCACTGGTAGCGGCCCTAGAACTCAGGTATGGAACCCAAAATCAGTCCAAAGTCTACAGGGCTAGGTTTAAGACTAGAGTCCATGCTAAAGGGGAGAGCCTGCAAGAGCTGGCACAGGATTTGGAAAGTATGGCACACAAGGCCTCCCCAACTGCACCACCCGAGCTCCTCAAGTTGTTGCTGAGGGATCAGCTTGTAGATGCCTTGGACAGTCCACAATTGAAGATACAAGTAAAGCAATCACACCCCTCTACTATGCAGAATGCA
>NW_013832463.1:0-536 GCF_000517525.1 Limulus polyphemus
TATAAAGATAGTAGCAGATTAATAAGTAAAGTGTAGGACATAAATTACTTGGTAAATAGTGTCTAGTTACCCACCATATATAGTCCACATCAATACTTACACGAAGAAAGTAGCAGATTAACAACTAAAGTGTAGCTACTTCTTAATTAGTGTCTAGTTACCCACCACATATAGTCCTGCTCAATACTTATATAAAGATAGTAGCAGATTAATAAGTAAAGTGTAGGACATAAATTACTTGGTAAATAGTGTCTAGTTACCCAACATATATAGTCCACATCAATACTTACATGAAGATAGTAGCAGATTAACAACTAAAGTGTAGGACACAAGCTACTTGGTAATTAGTGTCTAGTTACCCACCATATATATAGTCCTACTCAGTACTTACATGAAGATGGTAGCAGATTAACAACCAAAGTGTAGGACACAAGCTCCTTGATAATTAGTGTCTAGTTACCCACCATATACAGTCCTACTCAGTACTTACATGAAGATAGTAGCAGATTAACAACTAAAGTGTAGCTACTTGGTAA
>NW_013832464.1:0-420 GCF_000517525.1 Limulus polyphemus
GGTACAAGGCTGTTATCCTTTAGATGTGTTCTAAAGTTTAGTATGTTTTCCATAAGTTTATTGAAGAAACTACCTAAATGTCCTCATATTCTAGCAATTGCCACGTCCGTTATCCCTTAGGTATGTTCTAAAGTTTAGTATGTTTTCCATAAGTTATTGAAGAAACAGGACTAAATGTCTTCATATTCCAGCAGGTGTCAAGTCTGTTATCCCTTAGGTATGTTCTAAAGTTTAGTATGTTTTCCATAAGTTATTGAAGAAACAGGACTAAAAGTTCTCATATTCTAGAAGGTGCCAAGTCTGCTATCCCTTAGGTATATTCTAAAGTTTAATATGTTTTCCATAAGTTATTGAAGAAACAGGACTAAATGTTCTCATATTCTAGCAGGTGCCAAGTCTGTTATCCCTTAGGTACGTTCC
>NW_013832465.1:0-419 GCF_000517525.1 Limulus polyphemus
CACTGCTGTAATCTTTCTTCTTGTTTCTTTCCTTTTTCCTCCAACAACTGCTGTAATCTCTCTTGTTTATTTTGTTGTTCGAGCTGCCACTGTTGCAGGGTTTCTTGTAACTGTTGTTGTCTCGTTCTTCTTGTTTCTTTTCTTTTTCCTCCAACAACTGCTGTAATCTCTCTTCTTCTTTAATTTCTCGTTCTTCTTGTTTCTTTTCTTTTTCCTCTAACAACTGCTGTAATTTCTCTTCTTGTTTAATTTCTCGTTCTTTTTGTTTCTTTTCTTTTTCCTCTAACAACTGCTGTAATTTCTCTTGTTTATTTTGTTGTTCAAGCTGCCACTGTTGCATGTTTTCTTGCAACTGCTGTTGTCTCTCTTCTTGTTTCATTTCTTGTTTTTGTATTGCTGCCATCAAGTCTGCTAAGCTG
>NW_013832466.1:0-703 GCF_000517525.1 Limulus polyphemus
TTTTTCTTAAAACATAGAACAGTAACTAAAAAAGTAAAGCAAACAATTATCTCTTCTAATTACGACCTTTTTACTCTGTTGCTGCTTGACGTAGGTTGCTAAGCCTTTAAAAAATTTGCACATGGAGGATATTAAACAAAGTATTTTTTTAGGTTTTATATATACATCTGAATAACTAAAAAAATAAATTACTACATTAATACCATAGAATTCCACTCTAATTTATCAAGATGTATTTTAGCCTAAAAAAATATGAAATTTCGAGCAGACTAAAGAAATTAATCATTGAAATATTGGTTCAAAAAAAAAATGGTGCCAAGCCCACTAAAATGGCTGAGAAAGCCACTGGGGTGACATTCTGAGCTTCAGATTGGTTATTCATGTCATATATAGAAGTAAGTGTATATAAGGGAGTAATTTCCAAAATAAGAGCCTCTTATCTTTTCAATTTGCTAAGATATTGCTCATGTAATAAATCAAACACAGTGGCACCCCACCCACCTCTTTCCATTTTTAAACTCAAATTACCAATATTGACAAGCTAGAATATCCTAATTCATTTGAAACTATAAACTTGGTATTTTGACTTCACAAACATCTAACTTGAACCAGTGCTGTATTCAACAACCACATGACACACGAAAATCAATGCTTAACAGTGTTTTTTAATATTTCTATTAAATTAAGAAATTGAGTAAAATAT
>NW_013832467.1:0-421 GCF_000517525.1 Limulus polyphemus
GCACACATTTGTTTTATATACTAGTCTGCACTTAATAGAGCATTACGTAGAAGTCAACTTTATTCAGTCCATCTTTATCTATATATTTATGTCTAATTAGAAATAGTAAATGTACGATGGCATCTTTTTTTCGTGGATTTGGCGTTCTCACTCCAGTCGGCAAAATGAGGCTTGATAGCACAAGACTGGTCTTGTTAGAAGTTTCCGAACCTCGTAAAAGGCTACAATAACACGGACAGACAAAAAAAAAAAAAAGATACCGTATTTTTCGGAATATAAGACGCACCCTTATTTTGAAGACAAAGTTTTCGGGGAAAAAAAGCTACAGTCGCATTTGAAAGATTTTTATTGAACGAAAATTGAATTTGATACTTTAAAAATTAATATGTATTGTTCTAAACATAAAAGAGTTCAAAACATC
>NW_013832468.1:0-421 GCF_000517525.1 Limulus polyphemus
CTTGTTGTTAAACAAATATTTTAAACAACTCTATTTATTCAATTATTTCCAAATATGTTTCTTTAATAAATTATTAAATTAACTAGAGTTACGTCGGTGAGCAGCATAGTTAAGATAATACGTTTATGAAGTTTCGTATTCTCGCATGACTATAGTCCAACCTTTTATATATATACGTTATGATATTATTTGCTAATTTTGTAAGAGTCTCTAATACAGAGTTTCCATAATTTAACATTTTCTGGTTTTTTATTTTATTCTTGTACGAACTTGAGTATAATGAATGATCATTTTTTCTTCAATTAAAAACAAAAACAAAACTTAACGTGACAGGAATTTTGTTTAACAGTACTGGTGTCATGGTCAAACCAAAGTTTGTTTCATAGTACTGGTATCATGGTCAAACCAAAGTTTGTTTCAT
>NW_013832469.1:0-1083 GCF_000517525.1 Limulus polyphemus
TACACAGTATCGTTAAATCTTGTGTCTTCTTATTGACAGTACACAGTATCGTTAAATCTTGTGTCTTCTTATTGACAGTACACAGTATTGTTAAATCTTGTGTCTTCTTATTGACAGTACACAGTATTGTTATATCTTGTGTCTTCTTATTGACATTACACAGTGTTGTTAAATCTTTTGTGTTGTTATTGATAATACAAAGTATTGTTAAATCTTGTGTATTCTTATTATTAATACACAGTATCGTTAATTTTTTTGTCTTCTTATCGACAGTACATAGTATTGTTAAATCTTGTGTCTTCTTATTGACAGTACACAGTATTGTTATATCTTGTTTCTTCTTATTGACATTACACAGTATTGTTAAATCTTGTGTCTTCTTAATTACAGTTCACATAATCGTTAAATCTTGTGGCTTGTTATACTGTGTACTGTCGATAAGAAGACACAAGATTTAACGATACTGTGTACTATCTCTAACAATCCATAAGATTTAACAAACTGTGTACTATCACTAACAATCCACAAGATTTAACGAAACTGTGTACTATCACTAACAATCCACAAGATTTAACGAAACTATGTACTGTCAATAAGAAGACAAAAGATTTAACAATACTGTGTACTGTCAATAAGAAGACACAATATTTAATGATAGTGTGTACTATCAATAAAAAGCCATAAGATTTAACGATACTGTGTACTATCAATTCACTAACAATCCACAAGATTTAACGCGATACTGTGTACTAAAGATTTAATACTGTTCACTGTCGATAAGAAGACACTTGTTAAATTCTGAGTCTTATTATTGACAGTACACAGTATCGTTAAATCTTGTGGCTTGTTATTGATAGTACACAGTATCGTTAAATCTTAAGGCCTGTTATTGATAGTACACAGTATCGTTAAATTATGTGTCTTCTTATTGACAGTACACAGCATTGTTAAAACTTGTGTCTTCTTATTGACAGTACACAGTATCGTTAAATCTTATGGCTTGTTATTGATAGTACACAATATCGTTAAATCTTGTGTCTTCTTATTGACAGTACACAACATTGTTAAATCATGTGTCTTCTT
>NW_013832470.1:0-421 GCF_000517525.1 Limulus polyphemus
GGATCTTAACAAAATTTGATTTGTATATTCACTAGTTCGTTCCACAATATCATGCGAAGTTTCACCTTCCTACAATGCGTTTTGAGGGAGTTATGGCAGGTTTTGCGTTTTTTACCAGTACTTTGTCCCATTTAGACGAATCTTTTTGAATTTTTTAATGAAGGTTCACTTCAACCTTGCGAAATTATATACAAAACTCTAGATTTCTAGTTTTAGTTTTACGAATTTTGTGGTCGTTTTATGCTACTCTTTTATTGGCTTCCATTAAAACGTATGTGTACTGCAGTGAAGCTTTTTGTTAACGATTGTTTCTCGATTTGTTGTTACCAGAGGGTCCTGAATTGATGGTTCTTCGCCAAATTTGGTATGTAGGTACACTTTATCGTTACGCAATTACATGCAGAGTTTCACCTTCCTACTA
>NW_013832471.1:0-839 GCF_000517525.1 Limulus polyphemus
CAAGAGTACTTTTTTAAATACAAGATTTCTAGAATGATACAAAATAATTTTAATCGCAGAGAATGAAATCTATTCACTTGTCTTACTCTTAGGCCTAACATTAGTTAAGCCTTTATAAAAGTACGACCTATATTCAATAAAAGAGGTAAATGAACAGTGTAACTTGTGTATGTTTTTGGCTTTAGTTTAGTTAGGGCTAAACTTTACCGTACTTAATACTATCAGTATATAAACTTATAATGTTATTCTATGACCTAACGTTAGATCTTTTAATATGTTGATGCATAAAATGTCTACTAAAGTATATTTACATTTGCCTTTTGTTACATCCGTTAGAATGAAGTGCGCGCGTTTGTGTATTTGGATATTAAGGTGCGCGTGCATTTTCAGGACAGATAAAAGCTACCTGTTGGTATAATATATACAGATGTATAAAAATGATTAATCTCTTTAGCTAAGCTGATATCCAGTAAAGGGAGCGATGCATTTTATTCAAGCTTAGAAGTGAGCTTAATATTAAGATGCAGGGAATTTAGTTGTGCTAGGAATATTGGAACATGGTTAATATAACAATGTTATCGATGTTGCGCCTGTATAATGTTGGTTTGATGTAACGTTTGAACAACAGTGGGTTGATGTAGTACTTGTATAACACTGGATTAATGTAGCGCTTGTATACCTCAGGGTTGATGTAGTGTCTGCATAACACTGAGTCGATGTTACTATTGTATAACACAGGGTCGATGTACCGTTTGAAAACACTGGGTTGATGTAGTGTTTGTATAACATTGGATTAATATATCGCTTGTATAACTCAGGGTTGACATATTGTCTGTACC
>NW_013832472.1:0-539 GCF_000517525.1 Limulus polyphemus
GTGTAATATAGGGTTAATATATGGAGATACGTTACAATGTGTAATATAAGGTTAATACATGGAGATACGTTACAATGTGTAATATAGGGTTAATACATCGAGATACGTTACAATGTGCAATATAAAGTTAATACATGGAGATACGTTGCAATGTGTAATATAGGGTTAATATATGGAGATACGTTACAATGTGTAATATAAGGTTAATACATGGAGATACGTTACAATGTGTAATATAGGGTTAATACACGGAAGTACGTTACAATGTGTAATATAGGGTTAATATATGGAGATACGTTACAATGTGTAATATAAGGTTAATACATGGAGATACGTTACAATGTGTAATATAGGGTTAATACACGGAAGTACGTTGCAATGTGTAATATAGGGTTAATACGTGGAGATGCGTTACAATGTGTCAATATAAAGTTAATACATGGAGATACGTTGCAATGTGTAATATAGGGTTAATATAGGAGTACGTTACAATGTGTAATATAAGGTTAATACATGGAGATACGTTACAATGTGTAATA
>NW_013832473.1:0-419 GCF_000517525.1 Limulus polyphemus
CTGGGGCTACATTAAATAAATCTCGGAATATTTCACCCACAAAAAAACATAGCAGCTGTAACTTTACATATTATTGTTTTATTCATTCACTTGGCTGAGTAATACGTCTGTGAGATGTTGTCCTTAGGGTTTGTTTCTGTCCTTCCTCTTACTGTATCATACTTCCATTCCCACAAGTTTAAAAGTAAAATATTTCCAAAAGCGTTAGCCAAATACACATTTGGTTTGTCTTGGTTCTTCTGTACACGCATCCATAACACGTGGTTTATGATATCATCAACGGCGATGTTACACTGTTCCAGCTCAACGTTAGCCAAATACACATTTGGTTTGTCTTGGTTCTTCTGTACACGCATCCATAACACGTGGTTTATGATATCATACAACGGCGATGTTACACTGTTCCAGCTCAACGTTAG
>NW_013832474.1:0-1397 GCF_000517525.1 Limulus polyphemus
TCCCCGTTCCACCAAACAGGCTCGCCTTTTCAGCCGCGTGGGCGTTATAATGTGACGGTCAATCCCACTATTCGTTGGTAAAAGAGTACCCCAAGAGTTGGCGGTGGGTGCTGATGACTAGCTGCCTTCCCTCTAGTCTTACACTGCTAAATTAGGGACGGCTAGCGCAGTTAGCCCTCGTGTAGCTTTGCGCGAAATTCAAAACAAACATTTACAAATTAGATTTGTTTTACTTTAACTTATTTATTATTATCGTTCTGTTTGAATTAAGTTTACTATCATTCACAATGAATGGTAGACAGCAACAACAGTATACAACTTAACCAAAGAGTGACGCAATGACGTCAGCAAAGTTTTTTTGCTTCTAATACGTTCATAAATGTATGGTTAAATATATCATACATACACAGTTGGGGTAAGAAATGTGGGGAATGCTTCTAATACGTTCATAAATTTATGTTTGAAATATTTGTTCTATTACGAAACGGACTCCCTAGATTGGTCACGTGCCTGTGAAACAGTGACGATTTTCTAACAGTCTGGTTGTTTTTAAGCGCTGAGCTACACAATGGGCTATCTATGCTCTACCCACCACGGGTATAGAAACCCGAACTTTAGCGCCTTAACACCGCAAAAATACCGCCGAGTCACTGGATGGGAAGAGGGGCGGCTTTCTACTAATGAGTACCGTACAGTAAATGCAGTCTCTATTTTTAGATATGACATCACATTAATTGTTAGTTGTTGGTTTGTGATTTGTAAGACGTGACAAAAACTGAAGGATTCCCCACATTTCTTACCCCAACTGTGTGTATGTATGATATATTTAACCATAAATTTATGAACGTATTAGAAGCATTCCCCACATTTCTTACCCCAACTGTGTGTATGTATGATATATTTAACCATACATTTATGAACGTATTAGAAGCATTCCCCACATTTTTTACCCCAACTGTGTATGTATGATATATTTAACCATACATTTATGAACGTATTAGAACCATTCCCCACATTTCTTACCTCAACTGTGTATGTATGATATATTTAACCACAACTGATTGATCTATATGTTTCTCTAGAAAACATTACGTTATTTGTTCTCTAAATAGTAAGTATTAAATTGTCTACCTAGTGAATATGTTAGTCCTCGTCTGGTAAAGAATCCTCGCGAAACTAAGACTTATCACTGTGACTAGATGCTATGCTTTTACTTGAAGCACATCCCTTATGTTATTTACAATCTGAACAACGACTTATCAAAGTGAAATTTAATAAAAATAAATATTATGAAATAAAAAATTGACCATACGACAGATCTTCATAGATGTTTTAACAGTAATATCTATATATACATAAAATATGTGTACCCGCGATGGATCTATATATATATATAT
>NW_013832475.1:0-421 GCF_000517525.1 Limulus polyphemus
TAACATTGATAAGGGTCCTTTTAGTTCGTTTTCCACTAGATTTTGTTGACTTTGAAAACATGTTTTTAGTTTTCGTCCACTCGATATTGTCGACTTTCATAACAGTCTATTTAGGCCTTCTTAGACTAGATATTTTCGACTTTTATAGCGGTATTTTTAGTCTTTCTTAAACTATATTTTAATGACTTTCATAATTGTATTTTAATCCTTCTTAAACTTTATTTTGTCGACTGTTATAACGGTCTTTTAGTCCTCCGTCCACTAAATTTTGTTTACATTGATATGGGTCCTTTTAGTCAGTTTTCCAATATATTTTGTCGACTGTTATAACGGACTTTTAGTCTTCCTTCCTCCAGATTCTTTTGACATTGATAAGGGTATTTTTAGTCCCTTTTCCACTGGATTTTGTTGACATTGAAAA
>NW_013832476.1:0-421 GCF_000517525.1 Limulus polyphemus
TTATACCCCAGTTGCTAGCTTCTTACTTTACTAGACACTTATTATAAATCATACCCTAGTTTTAGCTCCTTACTTTACAAGACAATTATTATAAATTATACCCTAGTAGTTAGCTCCTTACTTTACTAGACAATTATTATAAATTATACCCTAGTTTTAGCTCCTTACTTTACAAGACAATTATTATAAATTATACCGTAGTTGTTAGCTCCTTACTTTACTAGACAATTATTATAAATTATACCCTATTTGTTAGCTCCTTACTTTACTAGACAATTATTATAAATTATACCCTACTTTTAGCTCCTTATTTACTAGACAATTATTATAAATTATACCCTAGTTGTTAGCTCCTTACTTTACTAGACAATTATTATAAATTATACCCTAGTTGCTAGCTTCTTACTTTACAAGACAATTA
>NW_013832477.1:0-420 GCF_000517525.1 Limulus polyphemus
ATTTAGGGAGCCAACCCCTACATTATGTACGAAGTGAAAAAAAAGTCAATCCACATAACATTAAATTTTATTACACAAATTAGTAAAATAATTACTTTAAAAAGACACGAAGGTTTACTTAAAGTGATGTTTAGACGAATATGTTTTATTTGAAAAGGCTGCTTTTCTATTGGTAAAATTTTATATGCGCTTAGTGGAGGTTGTGTCTTAGTGTAGGCATATATTTGCCCATTGCTATGCATTATATATAGAGAGAGAATTTAGCTGCCCAGAAACTATAAATGCTCACTATATTCTCAAACAAATCTCCACGACAATCTCCAGCTACAGCTTAACATTTTACATCTCGAATTAATGCGATCAAATAGTCACTAGTTACAGTAAATCATCATGAACCGTATCAGCAAGGAACTAGCTATG
>NW_013832478.1:0-421 GCF_000517525.1 Limulus polyphemus
GTATATTGACTAACATTTAGTAGCTAAGTAGTAAAGTAGTGTATAGTGTATATTGACTAACATTCAGTAGCTAAGTAGTAGAGTAGTGCATTGCTGTATATTGACTAACATTTAGTAGCTAAGTAGTAAAGTAGTGTATAGTGTATATTGACTAACATTCAGTAGCTAAGTTGTAGGGTAGTGCATTGCTCTATATTGACTAACATTTATAGTTAAGTAGTAAAGTAGTGTATTGCTGTATATTGACTAACATTCAGTAGCTAAGCAGTGCATTGCTGTATATTGACTAATATTTAGTGGCTAAGTAGTAGAGTAGTGCAGTGCTCTATATTGACTAACATTTAGTAGCTAAGTAGTAGAGTAGTGCATTGCTGTATATTGACTAACATTCAGTAGCTAAGTAGTAGAGTAGTGCATTGCT
>NW_013832479.1:0-421 GCF_000517525.1 Limulus polyphemus
CTTGTTTTTTGTTTTTTTTCAGAAAACGAATTGTTTAGTTTAAGGTGTTGCGGGATCTTATGAGCCGTTGTTATTCTGATATTTGGATTCATTGTCATGTTAAACGTAATTTTTGTTGGTAACGTTTGTTTACAATAGAAAGTTTGGGTAAAGTTTATCATGGTTTGTAGTTCAAGATTACCTCGTTAATACTTGTTTCAACAGAAATTGTAGTGTTGGGTAACAGTGAATAAATATGGCCACAAGACTGAATACAATCGATGGTTACTAAAGTAATAATTACTAGAGTCATAGAACCTCGTTTTTCTGCGCAATTAACTCGGCTTAATGCATTCGTACTCAATACAGTTTGATTTTTAAGTAACTATTTATCGATAACACATACCATATGATTTTAGTTTCTACACACACACACACATAT
>NW_013832480.1:0-421 GCF_000517525.1 Limulus polyphemus
GTGACCAGTCTATTTGTGGCTCTATCTCTCGTTATAGAAGGTTAATAAAAGTGACCAGTCTATTTGTGGCTCTATCTCTCCTTATAGAAGGTTAATAAAAGTGACCAGTCTATTTGTGGCTCTATCTCTTGTTATAGAAGGTTAATAAAAGTGACCAGTCTATTTGTGGCTCTATCTCTCATTATAGAAGGTTAATAAAATGACCAGTCTATTTGTGGCTCTATCTCTCGTTATAGAAGGTTAATAAAAGTGACCAGTCTATTTGTGGCTCTATCTCTCGTTATAGAAGGTTAATAAAAGTGACCAGTCTACTTGTGGCTCTGTCTCTCGTTATAGAAGGTTAATAAAAGTGACCAGTCTATTTGTGGCTCTGTCTCTCGTTATAGAAGGTTAATAAAAATGACCAGTCTATTTGTGGCTC
>NW_013832481.1:0-422 GCF_000517525.1 Limulus polyphemus
TGATGTTGCTACCAAATAATCTCATTTATTTTAACATCATGATCAACTTGGTGGTGTTGCAACCAAGTAATCTAATTTCCTTTTTAACATCATGACCAACTTGGTGGTGTTGCCACCAAATAATCTAATTTCCTTGTTAACATCATGACCAACTTGGTGGTGTTGCCACCAAATAATCTCATTTCCTTGTTAACATCATCATCAACTTGATGGTGTTGCCACCAAATAATCTCATTTCCTTGTTAACATCATGATCAACTTGGTGGTGTTGCCACCAAATAATCTCATTTCCTTGTTAACATCATGATCAACTTGGTGGTGTTGCCACCAAATAATCTCATTTCCTTGATAACATCATGATCAACTTGGTGGTGTTGCCGCTAAATAATCTCATTTCCTTTTTAACATCATGATCAACTTGA
>NW_013832482.1:0-421 GCF_000517525.1 Limulus polyphemus
CCTTGTGGCTTCTTATCGACAGTGAACAGTATTGTTAAATTCTCGGTCTTCTTATTGACAGTACACAGTATCGTTAAATCTTGTAGCTTGTTATTGATAGTGCAAAGTATCGTTAAATCTTGTGTCTTTTTATTGACAGTACACAGTATCGTTAAATCTTGTGGCTTGTTAGTGATAGTACACAGTATTGTTAAATCTTGTCTTCTTTTTGAAAGTACATAGTATTGCTAAATTTGTGTCTTCTTACTGACAGTACATAGTATCGTTAAATCTTTTGGCTTGTTAGTAATAGTACAAAGTATCGTTAAATCTTGTCTTCTTTTTGATAGTACACAGGATTGTTACATCTTGTGTCTTCTTATTGACAGTACACAGTATTGTTAAATATTTTGTCTTCTTATTGACAGTACCCAGTTTCGTT
>NW_013832483.1:0-420 GCF_000517525.1 Limulus polyphemus
GTTTACAAGTTTAATTTTTTTCTTTTTCGTTTTGGTGATATTGTTAGAAGTATTATTAGCCGAGAAATATATATATATTGTTGCATGTTCAAATCAATATTATCATTATTGTTATTTCGTTCCAATTTATAAGTTTCAGTTTTAATACATGACGATACGGGCTCGTATATTTGTAAATATATTATTTTTTCTCAAATAAGTTGAACTTTGCGATGGACACACTGACGAATTGAAATACCGAAACGTTAACATTATGAAATATACCGGGCAAAGCACAGGTAGCCCATTGTGTAGCTTTGTGCTTAACTTTTAAAAAACCCACAGTGGCACAGTGGTATGTCTGCGGATTTGCAACTTTAGAAATCGGGTTTCGATACCTGTGGTGAGCAGTGCACAGATAACCCATTGTGTAGATTTGTA
>NW_013832484.1:0-421 GCF_000517525.1 Limulus polyphemus
GAGACTACAACAGTGGCAACTAGAACAAGTAAAGAAACAGGAAGAAAGTATCCAACAGTTGCAGGAAAGTCAGCAGCAACTACAGGAAAATCAACAACAATGGCAAGAAGTACAAATGGAAAACATTAGTAAATTTAAAAGCGAATTAGATACATTAAAAGATGGTCTATTGTCTTTTACACAAGGAGGACACATTAACCATCGACTTAATCAGCCCCAGGTTGTCAGTAGAACTACCAAAGAAGAAGACTATCAGAAGAACTACCAAAGAAAAAGACTGTCAGTAGAACTACCAAATAAAAAGACTGTTAGTAGAACTACCAAATAAAAAGACTGTTAGTAGAACTACCAAATAAAAAGACTGTCAGTAGAACTATCAAAGAAGAAAAATGTCAGTAGAACTACCAAAGAAGAAGATTTT
>NW_013832485.1:0-422 GCF_000517525.1 Limulus polyphemus
CACACGGGCATTTTTAGGACCTTATGATTTATTGTACAATGACATGCTGTTGTAATATAACAATATTTTATGTAAAAAGTGAATACACGGGGTCTTTATGACCATCTGATGTATTGAAGTTTGGCATGTTGTTATAATTGCAAATGTATTTAATACAACATGTGAATACACGGGATATTTATGACCTTATGATGTATCGTACAATGACATGCAGTTGTAATTATTTTTGTATTTTATATAAGAAGTGAATACACGGGGTCTTTATGATCTTATGTTGTATTATACAATGACATGCTGTTGCAATTATAACTGTATTTTATATAACAAGTGAATACAGGGGGTCTTTATGACCTTATGATGTAATGTACTATGACATGTTGTTTTTTAATTATAACTGTATTTTATATAACAAGTGAATACAC
>NW_013832486.1:0-937 GCF_000517525.1 Limulus polyphemus
AAGATATGACTTCTAATGCAGTATCATTACAACAATAGAAGTCATAACTTGTATGCAAACCTTAGCTTTTATGACAAAAACATTAGAAGTCATATCTTGTATCCAAACCTTGTAATGATACCGAAGGTTTGGATACAAGATAAAAGGTTTAGAATCTTCGGTATCATTACAACATTAGAAGTAATATGTTGTATCCAAACCTTAGGTATCATAACAACATTAGAAGCCATATCTTGTATCCAAACCTGCGGTATCATTACAACATTAGAAGTCATATCTTGTATCCAAACCTTCGGTATAATTACAACATTATAAGTCATACCTTGTATCCAAACCTTAGCTATTATTACAACACTTGAAGTCACGTCTTGTCTCTAAACCTTGTATCTTCTATCCAATCTATCGGTATCATTACAACATTAGAAGTCATTTCTTGTATCCAAGCCTTCGGTATCATTACAACATTAGAAGACATATCTAATATCCAAACCTTAGGTATAATTACAACATTAGAAGTCGTATCTTGTATCCAAACCTTAGCTACCATCACAACACTTGTAGTCACGTTTTTCTTGGATACAAGATACAAGGTTTATAGACAAGACGTGACTTCAAGTGTTGTGATGATAGCTAAGGTTTGGAGAAATGATATGACTTCTAATTTTGTAATGATACCTAAGGTTTGGATACAACATATTACTTCTAACGTTGTAATGATACTGAAGCTTTGGATACAAGATACGACTTCTAATGTTGTAATGATACCGAAGGTTTGGATACAAGATAAAAGGTTTAGAGAAAAACGTGACTACAAGTGTTGTGATGGTAGCTAAGGTTTTGATACAAGATACGACTTCTAATGTTGTAATGATAACTAAGGTTTGGATACAAGATATGACTTCTAATTTTGTAATCATACCTAAGGTTTGGATACAAC
>NW_013832487.1:0-421 GCF_000517525.1 Limulus polyphemus
ATTTCTAACCACATCTTCCTCAGTATTTAAAACAAGAGTTAAGTTTCAGTGTTCTATATTAAGATCTTGCACATGATTATTAAGTCTTTACCAAATTAAATTTAAGATATTTTACCAATTTTTTTTACATTTAATGCTTTTTCACTTTTTCTTTCTTTGATCAACTTTTCTGTTAATTCTCATCATTGCTTCTTTTACATTTAGACATCAAGTGAAGCATATTTCGTTATAAAATAGTTGAGAGGTTATGTTCATTTGAAAATGTGTATTTAGGGTAATAGGTAATCATTGAGATACTAATATATATATATATATATATATATATGTGTGTGTGAAATAGTTTTTTTTGCTTTTTCTATAGATACAGAAAACACTTCTGGATTAATTTCATTCTGATTTGTCCTGTGAGTGTAGAACTTGT
>NW_013832488.1:0-421 GCF_000517525.1 Limulus polyphemus
GACTGAGCGAAGCGAAAGAATGTGCGCCTGGGGTTCAGGGCTTGTCTTAAGGCTTTGGAAGTTCTTGGATTCTGAATTAAATTTTATAGATTCTCCTGCTTTTCTTTAGAATTCTGATGCATTTTTACTGGGATAGATTGAAAAGTGAGAGGGTGTGGGCCTCCCCGGCTGACCCACCACCCCACCCTTCTTTCACCACTGAACACGCTCTTCAAGTTCAAGTTTCTATATTCATATTTAAAAATGAGATTACAAATGATTTAATAATATAATTCAAAAACAAAATCGTATACTAACGTATTTTAAAATTAATTTATTGTTACGTCTCTGTGGTCGTTAGTTAATTTCCCGTATAATTTCTTTCCGATGAAACTTTAGCGACACAAGTCCTTTCTTAAATAAAACTAGTTTATTCTTTCTC
>NW_013832489.1:0-1071 GCF_000517525.1 Limulus polyphemus
TTTATTCCGGGGCGTGACAGTATGGACAATACGTAATTACTGGAATGTGAAAAAGTACCTCAATCAAATTAGTAGTGACGAGTTTTACGAAAGCGCACATGGTTACAGAATGGCACTGGTATTATTTTTAAGGAGTTTCCTAGACCAAAACTACTTAGCTATATTCATGCTATTACAACCAGGAGAATACGACAGTGATTTGTCTTGGCCTTTCAGTAAAAAGGTTAGTGTACCTATATAATATGTCTTTAAACTACACAGGCCTGCGAATTAGTGTTAATGTTACACAGGCCTCCGAATTAGTGTTAATGTTATTATTACACAATCCTGCGAATTAGTGTTAATGTTAATGTTACACAGGCCTGCGAATTAGTGTTAATGTTAATATTACACAGGCCTTCGAATTAGTGTTAATGTTATTATTACACAGGCCTCCGAATTAGTGTTAATGTTATTATTACACAGGCCTTTGAATTAGTGTTAATGTTAATATTACACAGGCCTCCGAATTAGTGTTAATATTACACAGGCCTGCGAATTAGTGTTAATGTTAATATTACACAGTCCTCCGAATTAGTGTTAATGTTAATATTACACATGCCTGCGAATTAGTTTTAATGTTAATATTACACATGCCTGCGAATTAGTGTTAATGTTAATATTACACAGGCCTGCGAATTTAAACTTCATAAAAGTTGTTTTGGTTTTAATAACCGGATTTTCCATAATTCAGCTACGCAGATTTCGAAAATAATATTGATTTTTTTCTATCACGTAAGGATTTTTTTGCAAATCTGGAAGAAGAAAAAAAACACACACACACTTACTTAGATCAAATTATTATTTCGTTTACCACAAGGAACATTTTTTATTATTATGTTTGTTAACAACAGTACAAACAAACTGAAGAAAAAGGAAGAACAATGATATCAAACGAACATGCATCCTCATTCATCCTGATTATTTTTGTGAAATCTACGTCATTTAGTCTCTAAACTACGTGTTGTGATCTTTATCTTATGTTTTGCGTTATGGCGTTTAGGGAAACATCTGTACGTGACGGAGAAAAAT
>NW_013832490.1:0-421 GCF_000517525.1 Limulus polyphemus
CATACATTACATCCCAACTATCAATACATCCTTAAATACAACACATCCCAACTATCAATACATCCTTAGATACATTACATCCCAACTATCAATACATCTTTAGATACATTACGTCCCAACTATCAATACATCCTTAGATACATTACATCCCAACTATCAATACATCTTTAGATACATTACGTCCCAACTATCAATACATCCTTAGATACATTACATCCCAACTATCAATACATTCTTAGATACATTACATCCCAACTATCAATACATCTTTAGATACATTACGTCCCAACTATCAATACATCCTTAGATACATTACATCCCAACTATCAATACATCTTTAGATACATTATGTCCCAACTATCAATACATCCTTAGATACATTACATCCCAACTATCAATACATCTTTAGATACATTACGTC
>NW_013832491.1:0-447 GCF_000517525.1 Limulus polyphemus
TTTCACAAAAGTAAAACAGCAATTCAAACATAAACATGCAAAGTAAATAGTTGGGTGAAAAACAATTGATGCAAGTAAACTGATGTTAATTTTTTTAATTATTTATATTTATATGGATCCCAGTTCAGCTGGACACAATATGTTATGGCCTAATATACGTATATTTGTTAATCCACTCCGACGAGAAATGCCGAACAAAAACTGTTAATTTGTCCAGGTGTTTGGGGCTTTGCGCCTTTGTAGACACACCGAAATACCCCCCACCCCACGATAATTCGCCCCTAATCTCCAATAACGAAACATTTTGTATTTTAGGTTTATTAGCTGTATATCTTTGGATAAACAAAAAATGACCTTAAATTCTTTTCTCTCTTTTACTATCTTTATTACTAAAATTATTTCATTTTATTCAAAATCATATCAAGAATTTTTTATGTACATCTTAGT
>NW_013832492.1:0-421 GCF_000517525.1 Limulus polyphemus
GTAGCAGTCCTGAATTTATTAGTGAGAAAAAAATTAACTGGCAACCATTTACTAGTGCCTTCAAAAGGTAAGGTAAAAGTTTATAAAATATTAAGTTTACCAAATATTAAGTACACATATTTTGCTAATTTAAATAGTTTTTGTATATAGCATTAGTATTTAGCCCTATATTTAAGGAAAAACTTTATTTACTTCAGTGATTGGTGCCTGTAGCCAATAATATTGCCTCTATTTGCTAATCACTTCAAGATATTAATTTTAATATTCTTTTCTAGTTCACCAACATTTATCACCATTTATACATTAACATGTTTGATGACAATATATTTGTCCAAAGGCTGCTGAATTTCTTCATTACTCCATGCCAAATATGTTCCATATATTCAGTTAAACAAGCTTTCCTCGTTTGTTCACCAATGGT
>NW_013832493.1:0-421 GCF_000517525.1 Limulus polyphemus
CAATACCAGATAAAAGAAAACGATGAGTTAAGAAACTGTGACCAATGAGTAACCTAGCCAGGATAACTTCCTTCTTCCGATCCTTACTGAAGCAAGACGGCCAAAGAGCAACAGACGGTTTGATCTGGAAAAGCTTGTTATGATGTTGCTCACCCCAAGACGACTGCCAACTGACGCGAAGCCGCGTCTTGAATATAGGACAGGCATGTATGGGACAGGCACGGCCGTGACGGCGCTAGAGCAGACGGACTTAGCTGCGGTGTCAGCGAGCTCGTTCCCACAAATACCGACGTGGCCAGGTATCCAGAAAAACTGAATGGAAACGAAAGATAGAGAAAAATGGGTCAGTCGTTGTTGAATATCGACGAGAACAGAGTGAGAACTAATGATAAGCGATTCCAGGGTCAGTAGAGAGCTTAGA
>NW_013832494.1:0-543 GCF_000517525.1 Limulus polyphemus
TGTCTACTATGGATGATGAATGATGTTGAAGTTGTAAGATATGTTGTGTGTCTACTATGGTTGATGAATATTGTTAAAGTTGTAAGATATTTTGTACTGTCTACGATGTATGATGAATGTTGTTGAAGTTGTAAGATATGTTGTACTGTCTACTATGGATGATGAATGATGTTGAAGTTGTAAGATATTTTGTGGTGTCTACTATGGATGATGAATGTTGTTGAAGTTGTAAGATATGTTGTAATGTCTACTATGGATGATGAATGATGTTGAAGTTGTAAGATATGTTGTAGTGTCTACTATGGATGATGAATGTTGTTAAAGTTGTAAGATATGTTGTACTGTCTACTATGGATGATGAATGTTGTTGAAGTTGTAAGATATGTTGTACTATCTACTATGGATGATGAATGTTGTTGAAGTTGTAAGATATGTTGTAGTGTCTACTATGGATGATGAATATTGTTAAAGTTGTAAGATATGTTGTAGTGTCTACTATGGATGATTAATATTGTTAAAGTTGTAAGATATGTTGTACTGTCT
>NW_013832495.1:0-848 GCF_000517525.1 Limulus polyphemus
TCTTAAAGGATACATCATGATATACATTATCATAAAGGATACATCATGATAATACTTATCATAAAAGGATACATCATGATAATACATTATCTTAAAAGGATACATCATGATAATACATTATCTTAAAAGGATACATCGTGATAATACATTATCTTAAAAAGATACATCATGATAATACATTCTCATAAAAGGATACATCGTGATAATACGTTCTCATAAAAGGATACATCGTGATAATATATTATCTTAAAAGGATACATCGTGATAATACGTTCTCATAAAAGGATACATCATGATAATACATTATCTTAAAAAGACATATCGTGATAATACATTATCTTAAAAGGATACATCGTGATAATACATTCTCTTAAAAGGATACATCATGATAATACATTATCTTAAAATGATACATCATGATAATACATTCTCTTAAAAGGATATATTTTGACGATACATGCTCTCATAATAGTACATCGTCATGATACATGTTCTGTTAAAATACAGTGTAGGGATAAATGCTCTGATAAAGAAATATAATTTAAAAAAGGCAACCGATTTTTTTTAAAGTTATGAGATGCGTTATCAGACTAGTTCAACGCTATCTCTGGTGTTTTTATTACAGAGTCTAAACTAAAGAGAGTACACTGTCTGTGGTGTTTTTATTACAGAGTCTAAACTGAATAGAGTACACTAACTCTGGTGTTTTTATTACAGAGTCTAAACTGAATAGAGTACACTATCTGTGGTGTTTTTATTACAGAGTCTAAACTGAATAGAGTACACTATCTGTGGTGTTTTTATTACAGAGTCTAAACTGAATAGAGTACACTAACTGTGGTGTTTTT
>NW_013832496.1:0-421 GCF_000517525.1 Limulus polyphemus
CAACTTTACCGATACACTCAACTTCAACAATCGCGCTAAACAAACGCTATAACAACGAACGTCAATAATACTTCTGTGACTGCAGTTCAATTACTCACTATCTCTACACACATTACGTTACCTTGTCACGTTGTCCCCCTCTTTTACATACCCGACTACCCTATATCTAGTAAGAACTAGAACATTCGCCAAAGTACAGGATAATTCTAGAAAGTAGAGAGCGTGAGAATCACATGATCTCGATGACGCAACACTTTCTTCTTGTTTATTTTGTTGTTCGAGCTGCCACTGTTGCAGGTTTTCTTGCCACTGCTGTAATCTTTCTTCTTGTTTATTTTGTTGTTCGAGCTGCCACTGTTGCAGGTTTTCTTGCAACTGCTGTTGTCTCTCTTCTTGTTTCTTTTCTCGTTCATTTTCTCGT
>NW_013832497.1:0-421 GCF_000517525.1 Limulus polyphemus
GTTCTTTTTAATCTTTCTACCACTATATTTTGTCGACTTTGATAACGGTCTTTTTAGTCCCACTTACACTAGATTTTGTTGACTTTGATAATTGTCTTTTTAGTCCTTCTTACACTGGATTCTGTTGACTTTGATAACTTACGTTTTAGTCCTCCTTTAACTAGAAGTTCTCGACTTTGATAACGGTCCTTTTAATCTTTCTGCCACTAGATTTTGTCGACTTTGATAATGGTCTTTTTAGTCCTTCTTACACTAGATGTTTTTGAGAAGTATAATGGTCTTTTTAGTCATTCTTTCACTAGATTTATCGACATTTATATCGGTATTTTTGTCCTTCTTACTCTAAATTGTTTTGACTTTCATAACGGTCCTTTTAATCTTTCTGCCACTAGATTTTGTCGACTTTGATAATGGTCTTTTT
>NW_013832498.1:0-612 GCF_000517525.1 Limulus polyphemus
GATGTACTACAGGTCAACCTTACTGTAGTTATTAGTGATAAACTACAGGTCAACCTTATTGTAGTTATTAGTGGTCTACTAAAGGTTAACCTTACTGTAGTTATTAGTGGTGTACTACAGGTCAATCTTGATGTAATTATTAGTGGTGTGTTACAGGTCAGTATCGCTTTAGTTATTAGTGATGTACTACAGGCCAACGTTGCTGTAGTTATTAGTGGTGTACTACAGGTCAATCTTGCTGTAGTTATTAGTGATGTACTACATGTCAACCTTACTGTAGTTATTAGTGATGTACTACAGGTCAACCTTGCTGTAGTTATTAGTGATGTACTACATGCCAGCCTTGATGTAGTTATTAGTGGTGTATTACAGGTCAACCTTACTGTAGTTAT
Source organism: Limulus polyphemus (assembly GCF_000517525.1). Classification (NCBI taxonomy): domain Eukaryota; kingdom Metazoa; phylum Arthropoda; class Merostomata; order Xiphosura; family Limulidae; genus Limulus; species Limulus polyphemus. The sequence continues at coordinate 393 of NW_013832498.1, forward strand.
TAGTGATGTACTACAGGTCAACCTTATTGTAGTTATTAGTGGTGTACTACAGGTCAATCTTGATGTAATTATTAGTGATGTACTACATGCCAACGTTGCTGTAGTTATTAGTGATGTACTACAGGTCAACCTTACTGTAGTTATTAGTGATGTACTACAGGTCAACCTTATTGTAGTTATTAGTGGTGTACTACAGGTTAACCTTACTGTAGTTATTAGT
>NW_013832499.1:0-390 GCF_000517525.1 Limulus polyphemus
AGCGAACTGTTGACCAAACACTAACAAAACAGTCTCGTCTTACGGCGAACTGTTGACCAAACACTAACAAAACAGTCTTGTATTGTGGTGAACTGTTGACCAAACACTAACAAAACAGTCTTGTCTTGTGGTGAACTGTTGACCAAACACTAACAAAACAGTCTTGGATTGTGGTGAACTGTTAACCAAACACTAACAAAACAGTCTTGTTTTGTGGTAAACTGTTGCCCAAACACTAACAAAACAGTCTTGGATTGTGGTGAACTGTTGACCAAACACTAACAAAACAGTCTTGTATTGAAGCGAACTGTTGACCAAACACTAACAAAACAGTCTTGTATTGAAGCGAACTGTTGACCAAACACTAACAAAACAGTCTCGTCTTGCGGC
>NW_013832500.1:0-418 GCF_000517525.1 Limulus polyphemus
GGTCAGTAGTAATACAGGCAAGATCATTAGTAATACAGGTAAGAACATTAGTAATACAGGTAAGATCATTAGTAATACAGGTAAGAACATTAGTAATACAGGTAAGATCATTAGTAATACAGGTAAGATCATTAGTAATAGAGGTAAGATAATTTGTAATACAGGTAAGGTCAGTAGTAATACAGGCAAGATCATTAGTAATACAGGTAAGAACATTAGTAATACAGGTAAGATCATTAGTAATACAGGTAGGAACATTAGTAATACAGGTAAGATCATTAGTAATACAGGTAAGATCATTACTATTACAGGCAAGAACATTAGTAATACAGGTCAGATCATTAATAATACAGACAATATCATTAGTAATACAGACAAGATCATTAGTAATACAGGTAAGATCATTAGTAATGCAGGT
>NW_013832501.1:0-421 GCF_000517525.1 Limulus polyphemus
AAACGGTAGTAACGACTACCGTAAAGACTTGTGCGTCCCATAGGACCGAATAACGGAGTGCAATTTTGTATCTCATACGTTAGATTATCAAATAATTCGTTATCGAAGTTTTTCACATTCATCAGCATGTTAGTTCCCTGTAACTTAAGATATTCTCAGTTTATTCAATATGAAAGCGACATTCAATAAAAAGTGTGCTTTATCACCACAGTTCTCCTGTTCTAGGAAAAAGATTTCGAATTAGATCGTTAAATCTCTAAATTGTTTTGTTTACAGTTATACACGTATGTCACTAGGCCACATACAGTTTGTCTGAAGTGATAATATACGTTCTTATCTTACAGCTTTTAAAACATGTTCTAAATATTCGATGACGAGGAACCTACTTTGAGACTAATAATGGTTAGAGACGGCTTGAATG
>NW_013832502.1:0-888 GCF_000517525.1 Limulus polyphemus
ATCCAGTCAATAGTTTTATTATATTTTGTTTTAATCTAGTCAATAGTTTATTGTATTTTTTATTTTGTATAGTTAATAGTTTTATTATGTATTTTATTTTTGACTAGTAAATAGTATTTTTATATTGTTTTAATCTAGTAAATACTTTTATTATATTTTGTTTTTTTGAAGTTAAGAGTTTTATTATATTTTATTTTATTCTAGTGAATAGTTTATTATACTTGGTTATTGTCTAGTTTATAGTTTTATCATATTTGCTTTTTGTCTGGTTAATAGTTTTATTGTATTTTGTTTTAATCTAGTCAATAGTTTTATTATATTTTGTTTTGCTTAGTTAATAGTTTTATTATACTTTGTTTTTGTCTAATTTATAGTTTTATTATATTTCGTTTTTGACTAGTTAATAGTTTTTTTTATTTTGTTTTAATCTAGTCAATACTTTTATTATATTTTGTTTTTGTCTGGTTAATTGTTTTATGATATTTAGTATTTCTCTACTTAATAGTTTTAACATAGTTGGTTTTTGTCTAATTAACAGTTTTATTATTCTTTATCTTTGGCTAGTTTATAGTTTTATTATATTTTATTTTAATCTAATAAATAGTTTATTATATTTTGATTTTGTCTAGTTAATAGTTTTATTATACTTTGTTTTTGTCTAGTTTATATTTTATCATATTTGGTTTTGTTTTGTTAATAGTTTTATTGTATCTTGTTTTAATCTAGTCAATAGTTTTATTATATTTTGTTTTTGTCTAGTTTATAGTTTTATTATATTTTGTTTTTGTTTAGTTAATAGTTTTATTATACTTGGTTATTGTCTAGTTTATAGTTTTATTATAATTTTTTGTCTAATTTATAGTTTTCTTATATTTCGTTTTTGTCTGA
>NW_013832503.1:0-749 GCF_000517525.1 Limulus polyphemus
GTGTACTGTCGATAAGAAGACACAATATTTAAAGATACTGTGTACTGTCAATAAGAAGACACAAGATTTAACGATACTGTGTACTGTCAATAAGAAGACACAAGATTTAACGATACTGTGTACTGTCAATAAGAAGACACAAGATTTACGATACTCGTGTACTGTCAATAAGAAGACACAAGATATAAGAATACTGTGTACTATCACTAACAAGCCACAAGAATTAACAATACTGTGTAGTATCACTAACAAGACCAAAAGATTTAAAGATACTGTGTACTGTCAATAAGAAGACACAAAATTTAACGATAGTGTGTACTGTCAATAAGAAGACACTAGATTTAACAATACTGTGTACTGTCGATAAGAAGACACAAGATTTAACGATACTGTGTACTGTCAATAAGAAGACACAAGATATAAGAATACTGTGTACTAAAACTAACAAGCCACAAGAATTAACAATACTGTGTGCTATCACTAACAAGCCACAAGATTTAAAGATACTGTGTACGTCTTCTTATTGACATATCGTTAAATCTTGTGTGTCTTCTTATTGACAGTACACAGTATCGTTAAATCTTGTGTCTTCTTATTGACAGTACACAGTATCATTATATCTTGTGCCTTCTTATTGACAGTACACAGTATGATTTAACGATACTGTGTACTGTCAATAAGAAGATAAAAGATTTAACAATACTGTGTACTGTCAATAAGAAGATAAAAGATTTAACAATACTGTGTAC
>NW_013832504.1:0-739 GCF_000517525.1 Limulus polyphemus
GATAATTCACGAAGGTTCGAGAAGGACGTGGCGTGATACTAGTCACGTGTCCTCGCTGACGCTACAATACTAAACTTTCAAATAGAATTACTCTTATTTATACCTATCACTTTAAACTCATAAACGTTTCACGAATTCTGAAAAAAACATTTACATCTCCTACAACTTTAGAACGATCGTCTAAAACAGATATTTCGCGAAATTCCTGTTGTCTCCTTTCGAAAAAGCAGAACTCTAAAAGATATCCTTGTTCCCACAAAAAGTGAGTTACATCCCACCCAAAAATATCTGTCGTCCATGTAATAAAGCCCGTTGTCAAACCTGCAAGTTCATAAAAACCACTGAACTATTTTCTCAACAGTAAAATCAGTCTGCCCCTGAAGACGAAAAGTCCACCTTTCGAAAGTACTCGAGTTATAGGTTTTTTTATTCAAATTTAATGATAGATAAAGTTTCTGAAGTAAACTTAAATATGATATTGTGGAAACATTCCCTTGGAGGTAGATTATTGTGATAAGAGTTATACAGTTTATAGAATATTGCATGAGAGTATTATAGAATCTAACATTATAAAATATGTCATGACAATATATAGTGTTCAAGTTATTATTTAATGTGACTTGTAGAATCTTAGAATTTTATTTAATATTTAACAAAGTAAGTCATTAATTAGCCTTGATGTTGTTTTTTATTTATTGTCAGGGTTTCTACGATCATTCCAGGTTCTGTAATACTCTTA
>NW_013832505.1:0-420 GCF_000517525.1 Limulus polyphemus
ACATTCGATATTATAATTCTACTGGTGTATGTTTCAAATCCAACGTGCCAGTTGTCCCCCTTGGTTCTTTAATGATCTTAACTAGCGTAATGCAGCATGGTTTGTCCTGATGGTAAACCTTGCACCATACAGGTAAGGATGGAAATATGTCAGACTCTTTATAATAGCAAGGAGTTCCCTCCATGCTACACAGTAGTTCCTCTCTGGTCTACTGAAAATCCTACTGAAGTAGGTCACCACATGTTCGTTTTCGCCCACTTTCTGAGACAATACCCCTCCATTTTCGACATTACTAGCATCACAATCCAGTATGTACGGCAGTGAGGGATATGGAAAGTTTAAAAGTGGAGTGGAGGGCAATTTTTCTTTCAATGTCTTGAAAGAATGCTGTTAAGAAACTGTCCATTCAAACTTCTGGCC
>NW_013832506.1:0-421 GCF_000517525.1 Limulus polyphemus
TCTTCTTATTGACAGGACACAGTGTTGTTAAAATCTTATGTCTTCTTATTGACAGTACACAGTATTGATAAATCCTGTATCTTCTTTTTGACAGGACTCAAATTTTTAAATTTTGTGTTTTCTTATTGACAGTACACAGTATCGTTAAATCTTGTGTCTTCTTATTGACAGTACAGAGTATTGATACATCCTTTATCTTCTTATTGACAGGTCACAGTATTGTAAAATATTGTGTCTTGTTATTGACAGTACACAGTGTTGATAAATTCTGTATCTTCTTATTGACAGGACACAGTATTTTCAAATCTTGTGTCTTTTTATTGACAGTACACAGTATCGTTAAATCTTTTGGCTTTTTATTGATAGAGCACAGTATCATTAAATCTTATGACTTGTTATGATATTACACAGTATCGTTAAA
>NW_013832507.1:0-618 GCF_000517525.1 Limulus polyphemus
ACATATATATATATATTGGATGGTCGTATGAAGGAGAGGCAAATAGGCAGTAGTGAAGGCAAGTCCAAGGCGTAGCAGAGGCCGGTTGATTTTTGAAGAAGGAGCAAGTCGGCACCCGATTTTGATAAGTTATCGAAACAAAATGAAGCAAACGGGCCTTTACAGGGCATGGCGGGGATCAGTGGATCAAGGTGCCAAGGCTGGGATCTATGGATCCGATGCCTGAGAATTAGATGTGGAGGGAAACGGGAGTACCCCAAGAAAACCTACTTTCACTAGTCGGTCCGAATGAGAGCCCAGCTAGTGCCCGAGTGAAGAGCTGACCAGGAAGTATAGATCTGAAAAGAGACTGAAGAAAAAACGTGTTATGCATAGAATACGTATAATAATGAAGTTATTCAGGATTATGGTATAGAGGTAAGGTGATGCTCTGTAACAGATTGTAAGGGGATAGATATTTGTAGAGGTGATGCTCTGTAACAGATTGTAAGGGGATAGATATTTGTAGAGTTGATGCTCTGTAACAGATTGTAAGGGGATAGATATTTGTAGAGGTGATGCTCTGTAACAGATTGTAAAGGGATAGATATTTGTAGAGGTGATGCTCTGTAACAGATT
>NW_013832508.1:0-421 GCF_000517525.1 Limulus polyphemus
GCCTCTACCAGTGCTCTAAAGTTGTGTCTGTCGGCTGCTCTCAACTCTCCAAGTAATTCCAGTGGTTATCCCTTCAAGCTTGTTGCCAGATATACAGCTTTCTGCTCCTCTGTCCATCCATTCATCTCTGCCAGTAGCTCAAACTGTGCTCTATATGCTTCCCATGGTGCCTTCCCATCGAATTCTTGTGGCTTCCTTCGCACTGGATCACTCCTATTACTGACATTCATATCTGGGATGTGACTTCTAATGGGACTGAATATGTCTGCATTAGGGTTTAGCTGTGGGCTCTGTAAGGGGCTTGCCATTGCCTGGGGCTGATTAAGTCGATGGTCAATGTATCCTCCTTGTGTAAAAGACAAAAAGTCGTCCTTTAACGTATCTAATTCGCTTTTAAATTTACTAATGTTTTCCATTTGTA
>NW_013832509.1:0-420 GCF_000517525.1 Limulus polyphemus
TTTTACATTAGTATGTGTAACAGGAGAAAAATTGGAATCACTTATCACCCTTTAGACACTCCATGGGATTATTTGTTTTACTTTAGTATGTGTAGCAGGAGAAAAAAAACTGGAATCACTTACCACCCTTTAGACACTCCATGGGATTATTTGTTTTACTTTAGTATGTGTAGCAGGAGAAAAAAAAACTGGAAACACTTATCACCCTCTAGATACTCTACACAGTGTTGGTTCTAAGTTAATATCAGAAGTGTCAGGAAGAATAGATGAAAACAATTATTACCTTCTAGACGCCGATACTTCAGGAAATTATTTGCTCCAAATTGGAATCAAAAGTACTGGGAGGAGATAATTGGAATCACTTATTACCTTCTAGAGGCACGATACCTCTCGAAATATTGTTCCAATTTAGTATCAGAA
>NW_013832510.1:0-768 GCF_000517525.1 Limulus polyphemus
TCACTATAAACTACATAAAACTCATATTTCCTTTAATTATTTACAAAAGGTGATTTACTATAAACTACACAAAACTCATGTTTCCTTTATCTCTTTACAGAACGTGTTTTTCTATAAATTACACAAAACTCATATTTCCTTTAATTATTTACAGAACGAGTTTTACTATAAACTACACAAAACCCATATTTTCTTTAATACTTTATCTCTTTACAGAACGTCCTTTACTATTAACTACACAAAACTCATGTTTCCCTTATTTCTTTACAGAACGAGTTTTACTATAAACTACACAAAACCCATATTTTCTTTAATTCTTTATCTCTTTACAGAACGTCCTTTACTATAAACTACATAAAACTCATTCATTCCTTTATTGGTGTATCTCAGCCATTCCTCTATTGTCAGACTAAACATGCCATCCATCTATTTTCGTATTAAACTAGCCATTCCACCTGTTTTTATAATAAACATGCTACTTTTCTATTGTTATATTACACCTACCATTCCTTTATTGTTATATTAAACATTCCATTCCTCCAATGTTATATTACACATTCCATTCCTCTATTGTTATATTAAACATGCCATTCCTCTAATGTTATATTGCACATTCCATTCCTCTATTCTTATATTACACATGCCATTTTTCTATTCTTATATTACACATGCCATTCCTCTATTGTTATATTAAACATGCCATTCCTCTATTGTTATATTACACATGCCATTCCTCTATTGCTATATTACACATGACATTCCTCTATT
>NW_013832511.1:0-421 GCF_000517525.1 Limulus polyphemus
AATATCAAGCCTTTTTTATATAACAAATCAATGGCATATAAATATGTCATATCATAATATTTTAGTAATTATTACCAATAGTTTAACTAAGTGCTATATATTACTTATTCAACTAATATACATGTCATTTTTATAAGTTGTCTCTTCATTCTATGTATTTTATTTTTAACAGAGTACAAAGCAATGCATCCAGTCACAAAAGTCTCTTTCTAAGGTCAAGGACTTACTTCAAGGGTATACAGGTCTCTATGGACTCTTCACCTCAGTTAAAGCTAGTGAAGGTATCTGAGTAGTGTGACCTCCTCATACCTCAAAAAATTTGCTACCGGTTTGATTATGAACCCATAAACTACATACTACTATTATATTAGCTCTTAATTTATACTGGAACTACATGATTCAGTTATAAAACAAAATTTAA
>NW_013832512.1:0-421 GCF_000517525.1 Limulus polyphemus
TCCGGTCGAGTATGGCCCAAAGGTTTTCGATGGGTTCATGTCAGGAGATTGGCTCGGGCAGGGCAACTTCTGGATACCATTTTCTTCCTGCCACTTTTGGGTGTTTCTAGCAGTGAGACACGGTGCTCCATTATCCTGGAACAACGTTCTGTTCTTGTCCACGAAATCCGAGGAACAAAGTGGCAAGAGTCCTTCCTCCAATATTTCGACGTATTTCGCAAAATTTATGTTGTCAACATACTCCACTAAGCTCGATCTCCCACCAACCCAAACAGCTCCCCAAACCATCACGCGGAAACCACCATGCTTCACAGTTGGCTGCAATCTGTTGAGCCAAAACTCTTGGTGAGGCATTCTTCAGACCCATATCCTTCCACTGTCCGAAAATTGAGCGAATCTTGATTCGTCTGAGAACAATATG
>NW_013832513.1:0-664 GCF_000517525.1 Limulus polyphemus
CTACTGGATAACATGATTGTTAGTGGTACATACAGACTCTGTTACTGGATAACAAGACCGTTAGTGGTACATATAGACTCTGCTACTGGATAACAAGACTGTTAGTGGCACATAGAAATTCTGCCACGAAAAACTTGTCTCCTAGTGGTGCATACTCTACTACTAGATAACATGACCCCTAGAGTTATGCTGCTGAATAACATGACTCCTAGTGGTACGTAGAGACTCTGTTACTCAATAACTTTATTTTTAATGTTGCATTGAGACTGCTACTAGATAACATGGCTCCAAGTGTCACATCAAGATTCTACTACTTGATAATGATATTCCTTGTATTGTATTGATACTCTATTACTAGATAACATGGCTCCAAGTGTCACATCAAGATTCTACTATTTGATAATGATATTCCTTGTATTGTATTGATATCTATTACTAGATAACATGGCTCCAAGTGTCACATCAAGATTCTGCTACTTAGTAATGATATTCCTTGTATTGATATTCTATTACTAGATAACATGGCTCCAAGTGTCACATCAAGATTCTGCTACTTAGTAATGATATTCCTTGTATTGATACTCTATTACTAGATAACATGGCTCCAAGTGTCACATCAAGATTCTGCTACTTAGTAATGATATTCCTTGTATTGTATTGATAG
>NW_013832514.1:0-416 GCF_000517525.1 Limulus polyphemus
TTTAAATACACCATTTCGAATATATCTATCAATATCAATGTCAAAAAATATACCATGAAAGTGGAATATTTAGAATCATTAAATACACCATTTAATGTGAATTATTCCTAAACATTCGATAGAAATCCTCGATGGAGTGAGAAAAAAGAAAAGTTGTACATATTCCACTTTCTCGACACAGAAAGATGTCTCTCTCTTCGAATTTACTAGTGCATTAGATATTGTTGCAGCTATACTTAAAGATGTCTCTCTTCGAATTTACTGGTGCATTAGATATTGTTGCAGCTATACTTAAAGATGTCTCTCTTCGAATTTACTAGTGCATTAGATATACTTGCAGCTATACTTAAAGATCTCTCTATTCGAATTTACTGGTGCATTAGATATTGTTGCAGCTACACTTAAATATGTCTCTC
>NW_013832515.1:0-418 GCF_000517525.1 Limulus polyphemus
ATAAGAAGACACAAGATTTAACGATACTGTGTACTATCAATAACAAGCCATAAGATTTAACGATACTGTGTACTGTCAATAAGAAGACACGAGATTTAACAATACTGTGTACTGTCAATTAAGAAGACACTAGATTTAGCAATACTGTTCACTTTCGATAAGAAGAAATAAGATTTAACGATACTGTGTACTATCAATAACAAGCCATAAGATTTTACGATACTATGTACTATCAATAAAAAGACACATGTTTTAACAATGCTGTGTACTGTCAATAAGAAGACACATGATTTAACGATACTGTGTACTATCAATAATAAGACATAAGATTTAACGATACTGTGTACTGTCAATAAGAAGACACAAGATTTAACAATATTGTGTACTGTCAATAAGTAAGACACAAGATTTAACAATA
>NW_013832516.1:0-421 GCF_000517525.1 Limulus polyphemus
TCATGTACGTTGTTATAGATTATAACTATATACATATGTAAGTAAACATATACGTTGTTATAGAGGATAACTATATACATATGTAAGTAAACATGTACGTTGTTATAGATAACTATATACATATGTAAGTAAACATATACGTTGTTATAGATAACTATATACATATGTAAGCAAGTATGTACGTTGTTATAGATGATAACTATACACATATGTAAGTAAACATGTACGTTGTTATAGATGATAACTATATACATGTGTAAGTAAACATGTACGTTGTTATAGATGATAACTATATACATATGTAAGTAAACATGTACGTTGATATAGATAACTATATACATATATAAGTAAACATGTACGTTGTTAAAGATGATAACTACAGTCGTCTTTGAAAGTCACTTAGATTTTAATCTGACTTGAT
>NW_013832517.1:0-418 GCF_000517525.1 Limulus polyphemus
GGATAAAAGATGTAATGTAATTTGTAAAGTGTTGTATTATCCACTTACAAGACACTAAAACCACTTGACTTTGGATAAAAGATGTAATGTAATTTGTAAAGTATTGTATTACCCACTTATAATACACTAAAACCACTTGACTTCAGATAAAAGATGTAATGTAATTTGTAAAGTATTGTATTACCCACTTATAATACACTAAAACCACTTGACTTCGGATAAAATATGTAATGTAATTTGTAAAGTATTGTATTACCCACTTACAAGACACTAAAACCACTTGACTTCGGGATAAAAGATGTAATGTAATTTGTAGTGTTGTATTACCCACTTACAACACACTAAAACCACTTGACTTTGGATAAAAGATGTAATGCAATTTGTAGTGTTGTATTACCCACTTACAAGACACTAAAAC
>NW_013832518.1:0-1152 GCF_000517525.1 Limulus polyphemus
TAAATGGTCTTTTTAATCCTTCTTAATCTAGATTTTTTCGACTTTGATAACGGTAATTTTAGTCCGATTTCCACTATATTTTGTTGCCTTTGAAAACCGGTTTTTAGTTTTTCTTCTACTAGATATTGTCGACGTTCATAACAGTCTTTTTAGGCCTTCATAGACTAAATTTTCGACTCTGATAACGGTATTTTTAGCCCTTTTTCCTCTTGATTTTCTTGACTTTGAAAAAGAGTTTTTAGTTTTTCTTCTACTAGATTTTGTCGACTTTCATAACTGTCGTTTGTATAAGAAATTTTCAAATGACCGTTATCAAAGTCGAAAACATCTAGTCTATGAAGGCCTAAAAAGACAGTTATGAACGTCGACAAAATCTAGTACTAGGAAAACTAAAAACCCGTTTTCAAAGGCAATAAAATCTAGTGGAAACGGACTAAAAGGACGCTTATAAATGTCAACAAAATCTAGTGGAAAGAGGACTAAAACGCCGTTATAACAGTCGACAAAATATTTTGGTAGAAGGACAAAGAAGACCATTATTAAATTATACAAAATCTTACGGAGTCAGGAATAAAAATACCGTTATCGATATCGACAAAATCTAGTTCAAAAAGGATTAAAAAGACCATTATAAAATTTATTAAATATAGTATAAGAAAGGCTCAAATGACCGTTATCAAAATCGAAAACATCTAGTCTATGAAGGCCACTATAGTTAATAACTTTTATAATGGTCTTTTTAATCCTTTTTAAACTATATTTTTTCGATATTGATAACGGTATTTTTAGTCCTGACTCAGCAAGATTTTGTAAAATTTAATAACGGTCTTTTTAGTCCTTCTACCACTATATTTTGTTGACTGTTATATCGGTCTTTTGGTCCTCTTTCCACTAGATTTTGTTGACATTTATAAGGGTTCTTTTAGTCCGTTTTCCACTAGATTTTGTTGCCTTTGAAAACGGGTTTTTAGTTTTCCTAGTACTAGATTTTGTCGACGTTCATAACTCTCTTTTTAGGCCTTATAGTCTAGATTTTTCGACTCTGATAACGGTATTTTTAGCCCTTTTTGGATTTATAAGGGTAATTTTAGTCCGATTTTCTCTTGATTTTCTTGACTTTGAAAAAGGGATTTTAGTTTTTCTTCTACTAGA
>NW_013832519.1:0-463 GCF_000517525.1 Limulus polyphemus
CCAAAGATTAGTATGGGGTTATAAATTCGGTAACTAGAGTTAAACCTAAGTGTGAAAGGAGTAGTTGTACCAAGTAAGGCTAAAGATGAGTATGATGGTTATAAATTCGGTAACTAGAGCTACACCTAGGTGATCGTGGAGTTGTTGTACCAAAAAACGCTACAGATGAGTATGGTGGTTATAAATTCGGTAACTAGAGTTAAACCTAGGTGTTCATGGAGTGGTTGTACCAAGTAAGGCTAAAGATGAGTATGATGGTTATAAATTCGGTAACTATAGTTACACTTATTTGTTTATGGAGTAGTTGTATCAAGTAAGGCTAAAAATGAGTATGATGGTTATAAATTCGGTAACGATAGTTACCTCTAGGTGTTCATGGAGTAGTTGTGCCAAGTAAGGCTAAAGATGAGTATGGTGATAATAAATTCGGTAACTAGAGTTATAACTAGTTGTTCGTGGAGTT
>NW_013832520.1:0-420 GCF_000517525.1 Limulus polyphemus
TGTAGTCACCAAACGTTGATGCCAAAATCGTAATCGGTGACTGAAGGTTTAAGTATGAAAAGGTCAATAATAACATTTAAAAAAAGACAGATAAAATGTGATAACCAAATGTGAAAATTAGTAATTTTCTAACTAAAAACAAAAGCCAAAATTTCACAGGTGAACTAGATCATTGGTTCTCATACTGGGGGACACGCTCCCCAAACGAAGGTGCGCGGATGTTTTTTCAAGTAAGTGACGATTGAACACTCATGACGTATAGCTAGCCCTCAGTTGCTCAGCGTTAAACCTAAAGAGAATTGGGTTTCGATACAGATAGTACGTTGTGTAGCTTTGTGCTTAACAACCACCAAACAATGACGCATATCTGTTTATTTCTATTTTGTCGTGGAAGGGAATCGCGGATCGGAATTGTTTGAG
>NW_013832521.1:0-419 GCF_000517525.1 Limulus polyphemus
TGTAAACAATAACAATAAATAATACAGCTTGATATCCGAACTCGTTTAATTTAAGATGCTATTTTACTCAACCAGTTGAGATGCGTCACTTTGGGGTGAGGTGGAATGGGGAGTCTCCCCCTCAAGCTCGGAAGTTTGTGTGAGACATTTCTAGTAGGCTGGATTAGCAAAAATACACAAATTACGCTATAACCTAAAGCTTCCAGCTGAATCCAGCTTTTGTGAAATGATGCTCCGGATAAAGCTTAAAAATTTTGATCCGTTTCCAAACGTGTTTAACATGTTAAGGTGCCATTTTACATAACCAGTTTAAAAATTCTCACCTTTTATTTTCGAAGGTGTTTAACATGTTAAGGTGTCATTTTACATAACCAGTTTAAAAATTCTCACCTTTTATTTTCGAAGGTGTTTAACATGTT
>NW_013832522.1:0-420 GCF_000517525.1 Limulus polyphemus
GTCAATTTACGATATTTGCCAAGAAGATTGATACACACCGTCTTCGTTTTTAACACAAATACGTTTTAATATACGCATAACAATATAATTTACAATAACAATTATTACAAATAGTTATTATAAACAAAGATTTATAAACAAAAGTTTTACAAACGTACAAACAATATAAAATCTTCTTTCTAGTTTGGAAATCCCTTGATAGCTTATCGAGGGTTTACGATGAGCGAGTTGATTACGAGTTGATGTAAGTACGATCCGCTGGGAAGCTAGCTAGCTTTGCCCTTGGCAACACACACACTATGTTCTCCACGGTTGTAGTTAGGTAATGTTTTCGTAAAAGTACTAATGTCCGATGAGAATCCACTGAAGTTAAATGATTTGTAATGTTCGAACTTTGTAAATGCTCCTGGTCAAATATTT
>NW_013832523.1:0-421 GCF_000517525.1 Limulus polyphemus
GTTAGATGTAACATAACACCTTACAGTTACCGTTGTTTACCTATATTGACTATTTGTTATATTGCGTCATCAAATCTACATTGGTTAGATGTAACGTAACAACATACAGTTACCGTTGTTTTACCTATATTGACTACTTGTTATATTGCTTCACCCACTAGACATTGATCAGATGTAACGTAACACCTTACAGTTACCATTGTTTTACCTATATTGACTACTTGTTATATTGCTTCATCCACTATACATTGGTTAGATGTAATGTAACACCTTACAGTTACCATTGTTTTACCTATATTGACTACTTGTTATATTGCTTCATCCACCATACATTGGTTAGATGTAACATAACACCTTACAGTTACCATTGTTTTACCTATATTGACTACTTGTTATATTGCTTCATCCACCATACATTGGT
>NW_013832524.1:0-446 GCF_000517525.1 Limulus polyphemus
AGTGTACAATGTTTTTGAGAAATATTTGAGGGTTTAGAACAGGTAAAAGGATTCTAAGAACTAATGTTTGGTTTTTGTGAGAATCATTTCTTAAAGAAAGTCAAAATAAAAGTAGATTTAATAATCAACAGAAGAATACAAACACATATTTTATAAAAATATCTGAGTAAAGCATACATTACATGACCTAAAATTCTGATGCAACAATCGGGTTTCGTAAATCAACATTTTGATGATATTTTTATTGCGTTGTTTTTAGGAGACTCGCTTTCAACCCACAATAACATGATGTTTTCCACCAGGGACAGAGATAATGATAAATGGGAGAAGAACTGTGCCACGACTTACAAAGGTCATTGGTGGTATAATAATTGTCATCACTCTAACTTAAATGGTTTGTATCTTGGGGGACCACATGAAGGGAATTCGCCGTTGGTATTAATTGG
>NW_013832525.1:0-275 GCF_000517525.1 Limulus polyphemus
AACACCTAGGTGTAACTATAGTTACTGAATTTATAACCAACATACTCGTCTTTAGCCTTACTTGGTAATACTGCTCCATGAACACCTATGCGTAACTCTAGATACTGAATTTATAACCAACATACTCCTTTTTTAGCCTTAATTGGTACAACTGATCCATGAACACCTAGGTGTACCTGTAGTAATTGAATTTATAACCACCATACTCATCTTTAGCCTTACTTGGAACATCTACTCCATGAAAACCTAGGTGTAACTCTAGTTACGGAACTTAT
>NW_013832526.1:0-419 GCF_000517525.1 Limulus polyphemus
ATCTGCTTCATACAGGAAATGTCCTATCGTCGATAACAGTCACATCAGTGGTAGTAACTTCATCAAGAGCTTCACTGTTTCCCTTCTCAAAACTGAGTAGAGTTTCTTCTTCGATGGTGGCTTTTTCAGGTGACACGTCTTCAGCAGCTTGTTGGCATGCACCACTTTTGGCTTACCTCGCCGACAACATTTTATCCGGAAAGTCACGTCTGAGAGACGATCCACTATGTCATATGGGCCTTCCCATGGAGAAGACAACTTAGGAGACTTCCCTTTGGTCTTCCTGGGATTATACAACCACACCTTGTCTCCTGGTTCAAAGCTGACTTCAGTAGATCTCTTGTAATAAGACAGCTTCATCGAATCAGCAGACGTTTTCAAGTTTGAACGCACTTGATGATGAATATCATCCATCCTTT
>NW_013832527.1:0-518 GCF_000517525.1 Limulus polyphemus
CGTGGAATTATTGTACCAAATAACGCTAAAGATGAGTATGGTGGTTATATATTCGGTAACTAGAGTTACACCTAGGTGTTCGTGGTGTTGTTGTACCAAGTAAGGATAACGATGAGTATGGTGGTTATAAATTAGGTAAGTAGAGTTACACCTAGGTATTCGTGGAGTTGTTGTACCAAATAACACTAAAGATGCGTATGGTGGTTACAAATTCGGTAACTAGAGTTACACCTACGTGTTTATGGAGTAGTTGTACCAAGTAAGGCTAACGATGAGTATGGTGGTTATAAATTAAGTAACTAGAGTTACACCTAGGTATTCGTGGAGTAGTTGTACAAAGTAAGGCTAAACATAAATATGGTCGTTATAAATTCGGTAACTAGAGTTACACCTAGGTATTCGTGGAGTTGTTGTACCAAATGGGCTATAGATGAGTATGGTGGTTACAAATTCGGTAACTAGAGTTACACCTAGGTTTTCGTAGAGTTGTTGTACCAAATAACGCTAAAGATGAGTAT
>NW_013832528.1:0-1112 GCF_000517525.1 Limulus polyphemus
TTCATTGTACAATACATCATAAGGTCATAAAGATCCCGTGTATTTACTTGTTATATAAAATACAGTTATAATTACAACAGCATGTCATAGTACATTACATCATAAGGTCGACAAGGGGTCTTTATTAACAAGTGAACAATTATAACTGTATTTTATATAACAAGTGAATACACGTGGTCTTAATGACTTTATGATGTGTTGTACTATGACATGCTGTTGTAATTATAACTGTATTTTATACTGTTGTAATTATAACTGTATTTTATATAACAAGTGAATACATGGAGTCTTTATTACCTTTTTGTGTATTGTACTTTGGCATGCTGTTGTATATATAACTGTATTTTATATAACAAGTGAATACACGGAGTCTTTATTACCTCATTGTGTATTGTACAATGACATGTTGTTGTAATTATAACTGTATTTTATATAACAAGTGAATACATGGAGTCTTTATTACCTTTTTGTGTATTGTACTTTGTCATGTTGTTGTATATATAACTGTATTTTATATAACAAGTGAATACTCGGGGTCTTTATGACCTTATGATGTATTGAAATTTGGCATGCTGTTATAATTATAACAGTATTTTATATAACAAGTGAATACACGGGGTCTTTATGACCTTATAATGTAATGTACAATGAAAGGCTGTTGCATGTTATTGTACAATACATCATAAGGTCATAAAGACCCTCTGTATTCACTTGTTATATAAATTACTTTTCTAATTACAACAGTATGTCATTGTACAATACATCATAAGGTCATAAAGACCCCGTATATTCATTTGTTATATAAAATACTGTTATAATTTTTATGACCTTATAATGTAATGTACAATGAAAGGCTGTTGTAATTATAACTGTATTTTATATAACAAGTGAATACACGGGGTCTTTGTGACCTTATGATGTATTGTACAGTGACATGCTGTTGTTTATAAAATACAGCTATAATTACAACAGCATGCCAAACTTCAATACATCAAAAGGTCATAAAGAACCCGTGTATTCACTTGTTATATAAAATACAGTGATAATTACAACAGCATGTCATTGTACCAAACATCATAAGGTAATAAAGACCTCGTGTATTCACTTGTTAT
>NW_013832529.1:0-421 GCF_000517525.1 Limulus polyphemus
AGTTAACGACTGGAGGCGTAACAATATATTAGGGATAAACATAATAAATTCAAGAAATTTAAACTTACTGGAAATAATAAGGACTTGGAGAACTATAAAAAATCAAGAGAGCTGGTTGAAAAGGAAGTTAAAAGGGCAAAAACTGTATATGAAAAAGGGTCGGCTGAGAGAGTTAAATCAAACAATAATGAATTATTCAGGTATATGATGGGTAAGCAAAATGTCAGGATGGGAATTGGGCCTCTTAAAAATTATAGTGAGGGGCTGATCTCGGAAGATTATGAGATGGTAAACTTATTAAATTATATGTTTTCTTCACTTTCTATGAAGGAAGATACAAGTATTATGCCTCAACCACAGCACTTAATGTATTGTTACGCCTCCGGTCGTTAGTTAACTTCCAGTATAATTTCTTTCCGAT
>NW_013832530.1:0-421 GCF_000517525.1 Limulus polyphemus
GGGACTGGGATTCGAACCCGCGACCCTCTGATTGCGAGTCGAAAGCCCTAACCACCTGGCCATGCCGGGCTATATATATATAATGCGCTAGACAGTACGTCTTAAAAGTTAAAAGGCTTAAAATTATCATACAAGCGGTAATATCATAGTTTAAATATCAAACTGCACTATCAAAATGGTCAAGGACTCTAACATGTCCTGGTTTGTTAGGGCGATCGACCCGCAATCTGCAGGTCGTGGGTTTGAATCCCCTTCATCGAATATGCTCTTCCTTTCGCCTGTGTTCCACTATTCTCAGGAGTTGGAGTTGGGTGGTGTTGACTAGCTGCCACCCCCCTTTAGTCTATCACTGCTAAATTAGGGACGGCTAGCGCAGATACCCCTCAAATAGTTTTGTGCAAAACTACATGAAAAAAAGAAC
>NW_013832531.1:0-421 GCF_000517525.1 Limulus polyphemus
TTGGCTATACCATCTGTTTGTTCGTAGAATTCCTCGTTGTATTGGAAATAAGTTGAATTGTAGGCAAATAATCATTAGTTCCATGATGGCGTCTATTTTCATGTCAGTTTTGTGTGGTAGAGAGTTGTCATTTAGCAGTTGTTGTTTGATGATGTGAAGGGTTTTTGAGGTTGGAACATTTGTAAATAGGTTTGTGACGTCAAACTGACCAGAATATCCTGATATCTGATGTGTAGCTTTCTGGGTTGTTCTATGAAATCTGTCAAGTTTTGAATGTGATGTTCGGTGTTTCTTCGTAGTGAAGAAAAGATAGGTACCAGGAAGGTAGCTAGTTGATGGCAAGGTGAGTTTATAGCACTGACAATAGGCCTTAAAGATATTGTTACACCTCCGTTTGTTAGTTAATTTTCCGTATATTCTT
>NW_013832532.1:0-422 GCF_000517525.1 Limulus polyphemus
AAAAAAACACCACTACCGACAACTCCAATGAACAACTCAAAGTCTACTATAAAAACCAATTCTCCACTGCATACAAGACAGACAAACGGATTCTAAAGGATATCGTTTACAAAAATACTACACCAAAGAAACAGAACACAAAACTGCAACTCAACATCTACTACAAGTCTACCACAACATCGGACCTTATCGTGAAAAACAGCCCTGCTAAAAAGACAACAGATCTACAGCAAGTGAACGTCATTTACGAGTTCAAGTGTAATAAAGGAGACTGCGAGCTCCTGGCAAATGCCTCCTACATTGGAATGACTACCACAACCCTGTCAAGACGCCTAACAATGCACCTACAGAATGGAGCCATCAAAGAACACTGTGCCCGCATCCACAACCAAAAACTCACACGTCAGGACCTAGTACAAAAC
>NW_013832533.1:0-441 GCF_000517525.1 Limulus polyphemus
CTTGTGTCTTTTTATTGACAGTACACAGTATTGTTAAATCTCGTGTCTTCTTATTGACATTACACAGTATCGTTAAATATTATGGCTTATTATTGGTAGTACACAGTATCGTTAAATCTTATGGCTTGTTATTGATAGTACACAGTATCCTTAAATCTTGTGTCTTCTTATTGACAGTACACAACATTGTTAAAACTTGTGTCTTTTTATTGACAATACACAGTATCGTTAAATCTTTTGGCTTGTTAGAGATAGTACACAGTATCGTTAAATCTTTTGGCTTGTTAGTGATAGTACACAGTATCGTTAAATCTTGTCTTCTTATTGATAGTACATAGGATTGTTAAATCTTCTGTCTTCTTATTGACAGTACACAGTATTCTTAAATCTCGTGTCTTCTTATTCATAGTACACAGTATCGTTAAAACTTGTGTCTTTTTA
>NW_013832534.1:0-1378 GCF_000517525.1 Limulus polyphemus
AACATATATAGAAATTTAAACGTTGCACTTGTATGGTTATTGCACATATCAAATGAGAGTAGTAACCAGAGAATACGGAGCAGCTATTATTTGAAATGTTTACTCAAGCTTAAGTAGTAGCTAAGAGATAATCACATATTCCCAATGTGAAGTAACCGAAGCTCAGGTTACATTAAAAAAATACTTAAATAATCATGGAATATCTGCTGTTCATTTTCATATCTTTTGGAGATTTATGCAAAAATCAAGTGTTGAAAAATTTCAAGAATTAACAGAATATAATGGTACAACAATGCAAAGACACACAATAGTGAACTAATATTGAATGCTTATTATGCTGTTGTTAATGAAAAGTGCTCTAGCTTCGAATAAAATACTCTTTGAGTTGGGGTGTAACATCCTTTCCACCAAACATATTTCTCAAGGAGAAATTTAAGTGTCATACCTTTGGTCATGATAGCTTTACATATTATACAGTTCTTATTCATCAGTATCACCAAGTAGATATCAACCACAGTTTTTAAAGGCTTGCACCTACATTTTCAAACATGAAATTCCACATTAAATAAATGAGCATATATACACTGTCACACATACATCAACATTCTCATCAATGGATCGGGATTCAACCTTCAATATTATTGTGACAAAATCTACAATGATATACTAAAACACATAATCCCATCATCTGTACAACCTCATAAACTATTGAAACTTTACATGTATCAGAAATGGGAACCAACTGATTTCCTTCTTCCAAAATCCGTTTTTAAAAATTAGAGAAGGCTGTTTCTTTTATTTGCACAAGGTATCGATCAGGTATCTTTATTGAATGGCTGAAGACTGCTTTTGTTTTGTTGCTTATGTCTGTTTATCTTTATGGTGGTCATGGCAATCGAAATTCCTTAGGTTAACAGTTGATAATTGAGAAAGTACCCTTGCTTTACAATCCAGTGTATAAGGAACTGATTATAATCCTACATAAATTATATCAATAAACAAATATGATCAACAATTTATCCCAATATTCGGTTAAGAGAAGCCACTTTGGGTGGTGGTTGTTAAAATCATTCTGTGATATAGGTCATCAGGTGAATATTCTACCTGGGACACGTTGTTAGCAGAGAGGGAGTGCCCAAAGATCCATCTGATATTGAAACTATTCTTTATACTTGTGAAGAAGAAGAAGAAAGATAAATCCATAAGGTTCTGAACGGACTACCAGAACGTGAATGAAGTCAGAAAGAAGTCAATGATTTATTCTATTGTGAATATTCTACCTGGGACACGTTGTTAGCAGAGAGGGAGTGCCCAAAGGTCCATCTGATATTGAAACTATTCATTATTGGCTAAACCAAAAGAACTTCATACTCAGGAA
>NW_013832535.1:0-673 GCF_000517525.1 Limulus polyphemus
TTGTACATATTACTCTACTTGTGGTTGTACACATTACTCTACTTGTGGAATATGTACAACCACAAGTGGAATAATATGTACAAACACAAGTGGAATAATATGTACAAGTACAACCACAAGTAGAGAAGAGTAATATGTACAACCACAAGTACAGTAATATGCAAAATCACAAGTAGAGAAATGTGTACAACCACAAGTAGAGAAATTAATATGTACAACCACAAGTAGAAATGTGTACAACCACAAGTAGAGCCATTTCTCTACTTGTGATTTATACATATTACTCTACTTGTGGTTGTACATATTATTCCACTTGTGGTTGTACATATTATTCCACTTGTGGTTGTAAATATTTCTCTACTTGTTGTTGTACATATTACTCTACTTGTGGTTGTACATATTACTTTACTTGTGGTTGTACATATTATTCTACTTGTGGGTATATACCTTTCTCTACTTGTGGTTGTACATATTTCTCTACTTGTGGTTGTACATATTTCTTTACTTGTAGTTGTACATATTACTCTTCTTGTGGTTGTACATATTTCTTTACTTGTAGTTGTACATATTTCTTTACTTGTGGTTGTACATATTTCTTTACTTGTGGTTGTACATATTACTTTATTTGTGGTTGCACACATTACTTTACTTGTGGTTGTACACATTTTTTCAC
>NW_013832536.1:0-448 GCF_000517525.1 Limulus polyphemus
ATTTAAAGAAGTACTGTTGCGAAAAAGATATTAATTTGGCCGGAAATGTTTTGCGGGTCTCTGCTAGTAAACATAATCCTATATGTTCCTGTTTATGTAATTTATGTATGTTAAGTGTCCGTATGTGTATCAAAATATAATGCTATACACCCCTTTTTATGTATGGTGTGAGACAGTAAATTCTACTTTTGTTCTCTTATGGTTTTGTATAATGTTCATATATTAATCCTTCTATCGTTTAACTCAACTATTAAGTTTTAGTTATAATCAATGTTTAACTCACCTTCTAGCTAAAGCACGTAGAATTTCAGTATGTTTCTATTATGAAGATAACACGAGGTTCTTCTAGGAGAGGCGTACATATATTAATGTTGTGAAGGATTATGTAAATTAGCTAGTCACATGAGATGTAACTTCGTGGGGCTAACCACTAAAGAAATACCCTGCC
>NW_013832537.1:0-537 GCF_000517525.1 Limulus polyphemus
ACGACATGTGAATTACTACTTCCTAGTGAAGTGTAGTTGTATCTATAGATAACTAGCCTTGCCCTTAATCTGAAATATCAAATTTCCTATCTACAGCAAGAAGAGTTTATGGATAGAAAATGAGAAAATGCTGATTGTAATGGTTTCTCATAAGGACACTTATATCCTTTCTTCGAGTGTTCGAAATCGATCGTTTAGCACATCAGCAGTTCTGTTATCTCACATAGCTTATATAAAAATAAAGATATGAGAAATAACGTAAATCGAATGCTTCTTATGAAAAAAAACTGTCTGACTCAAAGAGAGATAATTAACTTGAAGGAACTCGAAACGATGTACAGACGTGTAAAATTTTTCATTTTAGAAAATGTTTAAAACGACATGGAAATGAATCAACAGATAGGAGAAACGAATATACATTAAAATTTCTCATTTTAGAAAATGTTCAAAACGACATGGAAATTAATCAACAGATAGGAGAAACGAATATACACTAAAAATAACTCAAGAGAACGATTTAGAACTTGTAAAATTTAC
>NW_013832538.1:0-421 GCF_000517525.1 Limulus polyphemus
CATTGATAACGGTAGCTTGTCATGCTACTCGTAGTTTCGTACTTTTATACTAGGGTGTTTGCTACGCCTGTATTTTGTTATCAGTACTAACTTAAAACTCACACAAGCATTGATAACGGTAGTTTGTCATGCTACTCGTAGTTTCGTACTTTTATACTAGGGTGTTTGCTACGCCTGTATTTTGTTATCAGCACTAACTTAAAACTCACACAAGCATTGATAACGGTAGTTTGTCATGCTACTCGTAGTTTTGTACTTTTTTACTAGGGTGTTTGATACGCCTGTCTTTTGTTATCAGCACTAACTTAAAACTCACACAAGCATTGATAACGGTAGTTTGTCATGCTACTTCTAGTTTCGTACTTTTATACTAGTGTGTTTGCTACGCCTGTATTTTGTTATCAGCACTAACTTAAAACTC
>NW_013832539.1:0-499 GCF_000517525.1 Limulus polyphemus
GGAAAAAACAATTTTTTTCAAAAATTTGAGCAAAATAATGGCCTTGGCTTTTCGGTGAAAATATGAATTTTTTTGGAAAAAATAAAAAAGTGCTTTTTGGACGCAAAATTAATAGGAAAATAGCGGATGGTGGTTAATTTCTATGAAAACTAAAGATTGAGACATCATAGCATTAACTAAAAATAATATGCGATGTGAAATTTATAACATTAACGTAAAAACTATATAATCAAAAAAGGTAAAACAAAATTGAAATTTCGCTAACCCAGAGTAAAAACAATACAAAAGGTGTAGTTTATTTTAGTAGAAGACTCCATGGTCTCTTAGATCTTGGATTTTGTTTGAATATTCTTTTCTTTAAAAGTATTTTTTGTTTAAAATATAACTGAAGACAAAAAACAGTAAAATCGAAGCATGCCAAAAGAAGCATGCCAAAATTTTGATAAGAGATTTTGAAATAACTATTGGGAATTTTGATGAAAGGATATCCATTTTGAAA
>NW_013832540.1:0-421 GCF_000517525.1 Limulus polyphemus
AATAGCATTTCTTGCAGAGAACGACATTTACGGTATATAACTTTAGAACCAATAGCATTTTTTGCAGAAAACGACATTTACGGTATATAGCTTTAGAACTAATAGCATTTCTTGCCGAGAACGATATTTACGGTTTATAGCTTTAGAACCAATAGCATTTCTTGCAGAGAACAGCATTTACGGTTTATAGCTATAGAACCAATAGCATTTCTTGCAGAGAACAGCATTTACGGTTTATAGCTTTAGAACCAAAAGCATTTCTTGCAGAGAACAGCATATACGGTTTATAGCTTTAGAACCAATAGCATTTCTTGCAGAGAACGACATTTACGGTTTATAGCTTTAGAACCAATAGCATTTCTTGTAGAGAACAGCATTTACTGTTTATAGCTTTAGAACCAATAGCATTTCTTGCAGAGAA
>NW_013832541.1:0-421 GCF_000517525.1 Limulus polyphemus
AAGATATATATATCAAAATGTGTTCATTACACCTACAAATCAAGAGCTGAATTCATGAGTAACGTAACTAAAGGTACTTAAACCACAAGATTCCCGTTGATACCAAATACTAGTCATATCCTCCGACTCTACTCAAATGAACATTTATATCTCTAGTTTTAATAATTATTCTTCTTAGCCCATGTCTTAGTTGAGTAGTACAGTAAAGTTGATTTATTATATTATCTAGAGAAACCTTGATATTGTTTTGTGATAATGTACTCAGTAATGGGCTCATGGACAAAAAATATTCAACTATTTAGTTTTTATTGTATTTAAATGTCAACAAATTAACTAGACAAATCCTGTGTATATTGAACAAGTTTAGATTAGGGTTAGAAAAACTAAATTTGTCAAACGTTAATGTTTTCCGACTTATATA
>NW_013832542.1:0-455 GCF_000517525.1 Limulus polyphemus
CTGTAACTAGAGTTATACCTAAGTGTTCATGGAGTAGTTGTACCAAGTAAGGCTAAAAATGAGAATGGTGATTATAAATTCTGTAACTAGAGTTACACCTAGGTGTTCATGGAGTAGTTGTACCAAGTAAGGCTAAAAATGAGTATGGTGGTTATAAATTCGGTAACTAGAGTTACACCTAGGTATTCGTGGAGTTGTTGTACCAAATAACGCTATAGATGAGTATGGTGGTTACAAATTCGGTAACTAGAGTTACACCTATGTGTTCGTGGAGCTGTTGTACCAGATAACGCTAAAGATGGGTATGGGGGTTATAAATTCGGTAACCAGAGTTACACCTAGGTATTCGTGGAGTAGTTGTACCAAGTAAGGCTAAAGATGAATATGTTGGTTATAAATTCTGTAACTAGAGTTACAACTAAGGTATTCGTGGAGTTGTTGTACCAAATAACGCT
>NW_013832543.1:0-421 GCF_000517525.1 Limulus polyphemus
GACTGTACAAAACGAGATAATACAACCTTAAATGTGACTTCATAAATAACATGACTGTACAAAACGAGATAATACAACCTTAAATGTGACTTCATAAATAACATGACTGTACAAAACGAGATAATACAACCTTAAATGTGACTTCATAAATAACATGACTGTACAAAACGAGATAATACAACCTTAAATGTGAATTCATAAATAATATGACTATACAAAACGAGATAATATGACCTTAAATGTGACTTCATAAATAATATGACTGTACAAAACGAGAAAATACAACCTTAAATGTGACTTCATAAATAATATGACTGTACAAAACGGAATAATATAACCTTAAATGGGACTTCATAAATAACATGACTGTACAAAACTAGATAATACAACCTTAAATGTGAATTCATAAATAATATGACTA
>NW_013832544.1:0-421 GCF_000517525.1 Limulus polyphemus
AATGTCTGTACTGTAGTCTGTTTGTTTGTATTGCCATTTTGTTGAGGGTTTGGTGTAGGAAGCAATGGTGTTTTTCTTTGTGTGCTGTATGGTTCATAATTTTGAGCTTGTGTGTGTGTGTGTTGTTCTGTATATTATTTATTCTTGTTACAATAGTTTTATATTTCTGGCATCCTTTATAGTTTGCCGTGTGTTGTTGTTGGCAATTGCAGCAGTACGGTTGTGGGTTATTTCGTGGGCATTCGCTGTTTCTGTGATCACACCCTACGCAGCGTGGGAGAGCTTTACATGCGACTGCCACATGTCCATACCGTTAGCAGTTGTAACACTGGGTTACTACTACCGCTGGTATTTTGGTGGGTTCTACTGTGTATTTTCTGTACCAAAGTGTGATACCATTTAATATTATGTTTTGTATGTC
>NW_013832545.1:0-476 GCF_000517525.1 Limulus polyphemus
ATTGTAGCACTAAAACACTCGCATCTCATGAATTATTGTAGCACTAAAACACTCGCATCTTATGATTGTAGCACTAAAACACTCACATCTCATGGATTATTGTAGCACTAAAACACTCGCATCTCATGGATTATTGTAGCACTAAAACACTCACATCTCATGATTGTAGCACTAAAACACTCGCATCTCATGATTGTAGCACTAAAACATTCGCATCTCATGGATTATTGTAGCACTAAAACACTCGCATCTTATGATTGTAACACTAAAACACTCATATCTCATGATTGTAGCACTAAAACACTCGCATCTCATAGATTATGGTAGCACTAAAACACTCATATCTCATGATTGTAGCACTAAAACACTCGCATCTCATGGATTATTGTAGCACTAAAACACTCGCATCTCATGGATTATTGTAGCACTAAAACACTCATATCTCATGGATTATTGTAGCACTAAAACACTCACAT
>NW_013832546.1:0-420 GCF_000517525.1 Limulus polyphemus
GGGTAAAATACATCATCACGATGATTATACCTTACTTTATTAAGAGATGGATAAAATACAAAGATACGATGATTATACTATACTTTATTAAGACATAGGTAAAATATATAGAAACGATGATTTTAACATACCTTATTAAGACATGGGTAAAATACATACACACGATGATTATACCATACTTTAATAAGACATTGGTAAAATACATGAACACGATGATTATACCATACTTTATTAAGACATGGATAAAATACGTAGACACGATGATTATATCATAATTTACTAAGACATGGGAAATATATATCATCACGATGATTATACCTTACTTTATTAAGACATGGATAATATACATAGACACGATGATTGGACTATACTTTATTAAGACATGGGTAAAATACATAAACACGATAATTTTAACATACC
>NW_013832547.1:0-784 GCF_000517525.1 Limulus polyphemus
GATTTAACGATACTGTGTGCTGTCAATAAGAAGACACAAGATTTAAAGATACTGTGTACTGTCAATAAGAAGACACAAGATTTAACGATATTGTGTACTTTCAATAAGAAGACACAAGATATAACAATACTGTGTACTTTCAATAAGAAGACACAAGATTTAACAATACTGTGTACTGTCAATAAGAAGACACAAGATTTAACAATACTGTGTACTATCAATAAGAAGACACACGATTTAACGATACTGTGTACTGTCAATAAGAAGACACAAGATTTAACGATACTGTGTACTTTCGATAAGAAGACATAAGATTTAACAATACCGTGTACTGTCAATAAGAAGACACAAGATTTAACAATACGGTGCACTATCAATAAGGAGACACACGATTTAGCAATACTGTGTACTATCAATAAGGTCTTCTTATTGATAGTACACAGTATTGTCAAATCTTGTGTCTTGTTATTGACAGAACACAGTTTTGTTAAATCGTGTGCCTTCATATTGACAGTACACAGTTTTGTTAAATCTTGTGTCTTCTTATTGACAGTACACAGTATCGTTAAATCTTGTGTCTTACTGTAAATAAGAAGACACACTATTTAACAAAACTGTGTACTGCCAATAAGAAGACACACGATTTAACAATACTGTGTACTATCAATAAGAAGGCACAAGATTTAACGATACTGTGTACTGTCTATAAGAAGACACAATATTTAACTATACTGTGTACTGTCAATAAGAAGACACAAGATTTAACAATACTATGTCTTTCAAT
>NW_013832548.1:0-421 GCF_000517525.1 Limulus polyphemus
TTTATAACCACCATACTCATCTTGAGCTTTACTTGGTACAACTACTCCATAAACACCTAGGTGTAATTCTAGTTACAGAATTTATAACCACCATACTCATTTTTAGCCTTACTTGGTACAACTACTTTATGAACACTTAGGTGTAACTCTAGTTACCGAATTTATAACCACCATACTCATCTTTAACCTTACTTGTTACAACGACACTATCAACAACTAGGTGTAACTTTAGTTATAGAATTTATAACCACCATACTCATCTTTAGCCTTACTTGGTACAACTACTTCATGTACACCTAGGTTTAACTCTAGTTTCCAAATTTATAACCACCATACTAATCTTTAGTCTTACTTGGTACAACTACTTCATGAACACCTAGGAGTAACTCTAATTACCGAATTTATAACCACCATACTCATA
>NW_013832549.1:0-432 GCF_000517525.1 Limulus polyphemus
GGTCAGATTACAAATTCCTCTAAACAAAACCTGTTGGACACTCGCCAAAGTGATTGAATCTAAGATGCTCAATAATCGCCTCTTCATTTGAAAAGTTTCCATGATATATAAACAAACTTGAATTCAATGACTAAAACGACAAACGTAAATTAGTCTTATTTATATCATAATATAAAAGTAAGGAAATCTTATGCATTTAGTGTGATTGGACAGATTGACAATGTGTTCATGACATCCACTCTCTATACTAATTTGTATATGATGAGTAGTTATGGTTTGCTTGGTTTTGAATTTCGAATAAAGCTACAAGAGAGTTTTCTGGGATAGCCATCCTTACTTTAGCAGTGCAGATGGAAAGCAGCTAATCAACACCACCTTCTCTTGAGCTACTCTTTTTACCAATGAACAGTGAGATTATCCACAACATTATAA
>NW_013832550.1:0-421 GCF_000517525.1 Limulus polyphemus
CTGTAAACTGTCAATAAGAAGACACAAGATTTAACGATACTGTGTACTGTCAATAAGAAGACACAAGATTTAACGATACTGTGTACTTTCAATAAGAAGACATAAGATTTAACGATACTGTGTACTATCAATAAGAAGACACAAGATTTAACGATACTGTGTACTATCAATAAGAAGACACAAGATTTAACAATACTCTGTACTCTCAATAAGAAGACACAAGATTTAACAATACAGTAAACTGTCAATAAGAAGACACAAGATTTAACAATACAGTAAACTGTCAATATGAAGACACAAGATTTAACGATACTGTGTACTGTCATTAAGAAGACACAAGATTTAACGATACTGTGTACTTTCAATAAGAAGACATAAGATTTAAAGATACTGTGTACTGTCAATAAGAAGACACAAGATT
>NW_013832551.1:0-205 GCF_000517525.1 Limulus polyphemus
TTCATTCAGATTGGATAGTAGCTACTGTTACATTACAATTCATTCAGGTTAGGTAGTAACTAGTATTACCTTACAATTCATTCAGCTTGGATAGTAGCTAGTGTTACCTTACAATTCGTTCAGCTTGGATAGTAGCTAGTGTTACTTTACAATTCATTCAGCTTGGATAGTAGCTACTGTTACATTACAATTCATTAAGGTTAGG
>NW_013832552.1:0-605 GCF_000517525.1 Limulus polyphemus
GAGTCGAGCGTCCTAACCACCTGGCCATGCCGGGCACGGGTGATGAGAAGAAACTGTTAATCTAGTTTCTATGGCGTTAATACAAATGAGGTTATTAACACTGTTTTAGGGAGGAAAAACTCCACCATATATTTTAAAGAATCTGGTTGGTTCTGTAAAGTATAGATCTGTTCCGAATAATAGGGTTGCGATCCTAAAGCTAATCTAGTTTCTATGGCGTTAATACAAATGAGGTTATTAACACTATTTTAGAGAGGAAAAACTCCACCATATATTTTAAAGAATCTGGTTGGTTCTATAAAGTATAGATCTGTTCCGAATAATAGGGTTGCGATCCTAAAGCTAATATTGGTTACTATCGAGTGTCACTTTCGTACTTGCTTTGCGTTGTTAGTGTTTATTGACAAAAAAGTCATCATGTTCTAATCAAAAACACCTTAGGTGTAAAAAAAAGATGCGGCCGAAAAGGGATTGAACGTGCAACTTAAAGGAATGAAATCAAACTTGGCGACCATCATGCCTCAAGATGAACAAAGTACGCGACCTAACTAACTAATGAATGAATATTTAATGTAAAATTCTTATCAATGCTATAAGTGTAGCTT
>NW_013832553.1:0-420 GCF_000517525.1 Limulus polyphemus
AATCGAAACAAAGTTAATTAAAAAAAACCAAACAAACAAAGACAATCAAATTGGATACTTATAATTATATACCTTCAAATGAGATAGTGTTTTTTTTATGTAGATATGCTAATTCAGCGGTTCCTAACTGCTATTCCACGTACCAATATCACTCCGCACATATATCTATTGGAGAAAAATTAATGTATAATATTAAAGCATGTATCACTCCGCAAAAACATGCAATTGGGAAGAAGAAATAAAGAAATTTATAATAATGATAATCAAAAATATGTATCACTCCGCACAAACATATAATGGAAATGAAGAAAGAAAGATATTTATCATAATGATAATCAAAAATATGTATCACTCCGCACAAACATCCAATGGAAATGAAGAAAGAGAGAGATTTATCATAATAATAATCAAAAATATGTA
>NW_013832554.1:0-421 GCF_000517525.1 Limulus polyphemus
ACAACAGTTGTTAGAGGAAAAGAAAATAAACAAGAAGAACGAGAAAAGAAACAAGAAGAGAGATTACAACAGTTGTTGGAGGAAAAAGAAAATAAACAAGAAGAACGAGAAAAGAAACAAGAAGAGAGATTACAGCAGTGGCAACTGGAACAAGAAAGGAAACAGGAAAAAAGTCAGCAGCAACTACAGGAAAATCAACAACAATGGCAAGAGGTACAAATGGAAAACATCAGTAAATTTAAAAGCGAATTAGATACGTTAAAGAACGATTTGTTGTGTATTACACAAGGAGGATACGTTGACCATCGACTTATTCAGCCCCAGACAATGGCAAGCCCCTTACAGAACCCGCAGCTAAACCCTAATGCAGACATATTCAGTCCAGTTAGAAGTCACATCCCAGATATGAATGTCAGTAATA
>NW_013832555.1:0-421 GCF_000517525.1 Limulus polyphemus
CTTCCCCTTGGTCTTCCTGGGATTATACAACCACACCTTGTCTCCTGCTTCAAAGCTGACTTCAGTAGATCTCTTATCATAGTTAACTTCATCGAATCAGCAGACGTTTTCAAGTTTGAACGTACTTGATGGTGAATAGCATCCATCCTTTCCGATAACACTTTCACAAACTCTGACACATTCTCAGGCAACTCTTCATAAGGTGGGCGTCCTGTTAACAGATCCACTGGCAACCGAAGTTCACGACCAAACATCAACTTTGCTGGAGTGTATCCAGTGGTTTCATGCTCTGCTGTCCTATAGGCCATCAATAGTGGAGGGAGTAAGACATCCCAGTCATCATGGCGGCTATTACAAAACTTTGCCAATTCCTGTCCCAGTGTCCAGTTGTACTTTTCTACCATTCCATCAGACTGTGGTG
>NW_013832556.1:0-515 GCF_000517525.1 Limulus polyphemus
ATTATTTGTTTAGAGAAGTCTAACTTTATGTTGCTCCAAGTCATGGCTTGTAAATGTGTAATAATTGTTGACTGGTAACAATAAACATTGTTTAATACACCACATTTATTTAAACCAATCCCTGAAACTGTTTAACAATAGTATTAAACATTGTCTACTATGTCTGGTAATTAAACTTTTCCTTACCTTTAACGTAACAAGCAGTCAACGCTGGACTGCTGTCAGTATTCACGTCAAATCATCTAGATCCATTGTGGTCTCTTCTCCAGTTCCTTTGGTATTCTGTAAAACTCAAAACAAGAACATGTCACTTGTCTGTTTGTGTACCAGAAGACACAACAATATTTAATTATGGTTAAATGTTTATTAACACACACATCTTGTTACAAAGACAATCAAAATATCATTGTTGATTTACTACCAATCAATACGTCAGAAAGTAACTGTTGTTAGATGGTGTAAAAAATATATCTATAGTGTCTTCTCATACCGTTAGTACACAAGTATAATAACAA
>NW_013832557.1:0-421 GCF_000517525.1 Limulus polyphemus
CGGCTGAAAGGGCGAGCATGTTTGGTGGGATGGGGATGCGAACCCGCGACTCGCAGATTGCGAGTCGAGTGTCTTAACCACCTGGCCATGCCGGGCCAGAAACTAGATACTTATTAAATTTATAACCTGATGAAACTAGGTACTTAGTAAATATATAATCTGATGAAACTAAGTACTTAGTAAATTTATAACCTGATGAAACTGGATACTTAGTAAATTTATAACCTGATGAAACTAGATACTTAGTAAATTTATAACCTGATGAAACTAGGTACTTAGTAAATTTATAACCTGATGAAACTAGATACTTGGTAAATTTATAACCTGATGAAACTAACTACTTAGTAAATTTATAACCTGATGAAACTAAATACTTAGTAAATTTATAACCTGGTGAAACTAGGTACTTGGTAAATTTATA
>NW_013832558.1:0-463 GCF_000517525.1 Limulus polyphemus
TAGGTTATGATTGGCTCGCTCTCAGTGCCAACTCATATTGAACATCCGGTTTACGTGACATCGAAATCTGAGCCTACTTTTTCCATAACACTCATTAAACATAACCCTTTATTCTCCTGACGAAGAATAGTCGACTATTTGAAAGTGCTCGAGTTTTGGGTTTCGTTTTAAAAATATTACAACTTTTGTAGGTGATCCTGTATGCTAACTACTTAACCTGGATTTAATCTTGCTATTTCTTATATCGCAACATTAGCTTTGTTTCTCTGCCCGAAGTGTGAACTTTCATCCATACAACTACTGATGTAATGACTTGTGTTTCGTAAAACATTTAGTAGATCTTTCCAAGGTATAAAGCACCTCTCTTCTGCAGCATTCATTTCTGTGCTATAGTAGACAATCTCGTACTATTTGTGATGTTACTATTTGTGATGTTGTACTTGTAGCGTGGCAAAACTGTTTT
>NW_013832559.1:0-803 GCF_000517525.1 Limulus polyphemus
AATAATGTTTGGTATTGGATAATGGTTAGATAAATAATGTTTGGTGTTGGCTAATGGTTAGATAAATAATGTTTGGTGTTAGCTAATGGTTAGATAAATAATGTTTGGTGTTAGCTAATGGTTAGATAAACAATGTTTGGTTTTGGCTAATGGATAGGCGAATAATGTTTGGTATTGACTAATGATTAGATAAATAATGTTTGGTATTGAGTAATGGTTAGATGAACAATGTTAGGTATTGGCTAGGGGTTAGATGAACAGTGTTTGGTATTGCCTAATAGTTAGATGAACAATGTTTGGTATTGGCTAATGGTTAGATAAACAATGTTTGGCATTGGCTAATGTTTAGATGAAAAATGTTTGGTATTGGCTAATGTTTAGATGAAAAATGTTTGGTATTGGCTAATGGTCAGATGAATAATGTTTCTCATAAAATGGTAAGAATTTTCGGTATTGGCTAATGGTGAGATGAACAATGTTTGGTATTGGCTAATGATTTGATAAACAATGTTTGTTACTGGCTAATGGTTAGATGAACAATGTTTGGTATTGGCTAATGGTTAGATGAACAATGTTTGGTATTTGATAATGGTTAGATGAATAATGTTTGGTATTGGCTAATGGTGAGATGAACAATGTTTGGCATTGGCTAATGTTTAGATGAAAAATGTTTGATATTGGCTAATTGGTTAGATGAACAATGTTTCGTATTGGCTAATGTTTAGATGAAAAATGTTTGGTGTTGGCTAATGGTTAGATGAACAGTGTTTGGTATTGCCTAATGGTTGGATGAACAATGTTTG
>NW_013832560.1:0-422 GCF_000517525.1 Limulus polyphemus
TGTAGAAAAGAGAGTTATAGAAGAGTTTGTTGTTACAACTAGAAAAAAGTTATTCAACAGTTCACTACTAGAACGTAAAAAAGAGAGTTATAGAAGAGTTTGCTGTTACAACTAGAAAAAAGTTATTCAACAGTTCACTACTAGAATGTAAAAGGAGAGTTATTGAAGAGTTTGTTGTTACAACTAGAAAAAAAAGTTATTCAACAGTTCACTACTAGAATGTAGAAAAGAGAGTTATAGAAGAGTTTGCTGTTACAACTAGAAAAAAAAGTTATTCAACAGTTCACTACTAGAATGTAGAAAAGAGAGTTATAGAAGAGTTTGTTGTTACAACTAGAAAAAGAAAGTTATTCAACAGTTCACTACTAGAATGTAGAAAAGAGAGTTATAGAAGAGTTTGTTGTTACAACTAGAAAAAAGTT
>NW_013832561.1:0-780 GCF_000517525.1 Limulus polyphemus
ATTTGAAACGTGCTTACAAAACTAGGTAACTAGTCTTATATCTATTCATATTTATAACGTATTGTTGGTCAAGACAAAAGTATCTATCTTAAAGGTCTGGCCAAGTGTTGTTCTTGTTGGTCATAGTTCCCCAAGGACAGACGTATTCTCTTTCAATTGCAGTTTCATAGATCCTGAAAAAACTGTCAGGCAAGGAAATTAAATTACGATATTTCCAGTAATGAATACCGATAATTACGCACCTTTCCAACTCTAGGAGAACCTTTCTCGTGAATATTGTTTTGTTATGGTGGTAAATCACATGACCAGTCTATTTTGATATGCGTTTTATCGCTAGTGTTTCTTTTTCGTCTTTTTAGTAATTTACTTTTAAGTTATCTTATGTGGCATTCATTTGCAAGGATGTTGCGATTATATATCGACAATGACTCTACCAACTATTATATTATAATCTTTACTTTTTTCTTGACAGGTGATCTTGCTGAAAAAAAGGAACAGGATGGAAATGTATTTTCAATAAAAATTGAAGTGGTGGTAGGTGTAAACGAGAGAGAACTAAATAATGATGCAAGAAATAGTAAAAAATCACCCAAAAAACCTACAGAAAATACATTCGTGCCATTACATAGGAGGGGACAAATCAATTTCGACAATTATGGCAAAAGTGGTTTTGCTAGATTAAATAATCATGAAAAGTTCGGATCTTTTGATAATCGTCAGATGCATGATGTGTTTGGAAGAAAAAATAATTTCCATAATTCTAGAAAAAAAACAAGAGTG
>NW_013832562.1:0-421 GCF_000517525.1 Limulus polyphemus
CAATGAATCAAGTGGTAAGTATCACCCTAGTTGTTTAACTCTACCCAGCTGTATAATGTGGGTGAATCAACGATTCAAGTGGTAGGTATAACCCTAGTTGTTTAACTCTACCCAGCTGTATAATGTGGGTGAATCAATGAATCAAGTGTTAAGTATCACCCTACTTGTTTAAATCTACACATCTGTATAATGTGGGTGAATCAATGAATCAAGTGTTAAGTATAACCCTAGTTGTTTAAATCTACACATCTGTATAATGTGGGTGAATCAATGAATCAAGTGGTAAGTATCACCCTAGTTGTTTAACTCTACCCAGCTGTATAATGTGGGTGAATCAATGAATCAAGTGGTAAGTATCACCCTAGTGGTTTAACTCTACGCAGCTGTATAATGTGGGTGAATCAATGAATCAAGTGGTAAG
>NW_013832563.1:0-383 GCF_000517525.1 Limulus polyphemus
GGAGGAATAAGAATAAGAAGTGTCTTAAAGGAAGTTCAAAAAGAAAGCCAGAGAATAAGACTACACGGAAAAACGTTAAACCTAGCAGAAGTCATGAAGATAAGGTGAGCAATAGTAAAGTAAGGCAGAATAAGTTAGTGAATAAACATAAACTTATAAAACAGGAAAATAATACTTCAAACCCCTCAGATGACTCTACACTTATGCCTAACATAAGCAACAGAGCATCCCAACAGGAGTGTTTGAAAGAACGAGTCCCTGTAAGGTTAGTTTAAAATAACTGAAATACCAGCGAGAAGTCAATTCATAATCGAAGCTAAAGTAAATAACTTTAAGTTTAACGAAGAAGTGTTAGTCGAGCCTATAGAAATAGAAGAAGCAGG
>NW_013832564.1:0-421 GCF_000517525.1 Limulus polyphemus
AATCAGTGACATCATCATCATAAATCTCATTATCGGTATCATTCGTATCACTGACATCAGTAAATTCAAGGTCTTTGTCCTCCTTTTCTCCGCATATTCCTTGCATATCAAGAACAAGCGTGGCTTATGGATGCATTGCCCATTAGCGACTGTTATACTGTCAGCATCAGTATTCAGAACTTCAGGTTCGATTTGATGTTGATGCTCATCCTTTCGTTCGATTTCACCATCATGTTGAACTTCCATTTCAGATCCGTTTTCTGCATCGTTTTGAGTTTCCACAACATCTGGCTGCAATTGAACCACTTCAAATGATGGGAAGCTGGAGTATTGTTTGACATGAGCCTTTCCCTCTTTATCAAAAATTATATCGTTATGCCTAGTAAAAGATTTCTTGAAGAACTTGATACTTTTTTTCTTT
>NW_013832565.1:0-772 GCF_000517525.1 Limulus polyphemus
GTGTTTGTTTGTCGTTAAACATTAATTTACTCATTCAAGAACGTGTGTTTGTCGTTAAACATTAATTTACTCCTTCAAGAACGTATATTTGTTTGTCGTTAAACATTAATTTACTCCTTCAAGAACGTATATTTGTTTATCGTTAAACATTAATTTACTCCTTCAAGAACGTATGTTTTTTTGTCGTTAAACATTAATTTACTCCTTCAAGAACGTATGTTTTTTGTCGTTAAACATTAATTTACTCCTTCAAGAACGTATGTTTATTTGTCGTTAAACATTAATTTACTCATTCAAGAACGTATATTTGTTTATCGTTAAACATTAATTTACTCATTCAAGAACGTGTGTTTGTTTGTCGTTAAACATTAATTTACTCATTCAAGAACGTATGTTTGTTTGTCGTTAAACATTAATTTACTCATTCAAGAACGCGTGTTTGTTTGTCGTTAAACATTAATTTACTCATTCAAGAACGCGTGTTTGTTTGTCGTTAAACATTAATTTACTCATTCAAGTACGTATGTTTGTTTGTCGTTAAACATTAATTTACTCCTTCAAGAACGTGTGTTTGTTTGTCGTTAAACATTAATTTACTCATTCAAGAACGTGTGTTTGTTTGTCGTTAAACATTAATTAACTCATTCAAGAACGTATATTTGTTTGTCGTTAAACATTAATTTACTCCTTCAAGGGGCCGGCATGGCCAGGTGGATAAGGCGCTCGACTCGCAATCTGAGGGTCGCGGGTTCGAATCTCAGTCCCACCAAAC
>NW_013832566.1:0-487 GCF_000517525.1 Limulus polyphemus
TATTGATTTGTTTATATTAACTACGTAGCTTATGATCATGTTTTAATAAATTTGATGGATGGGAGCCAGAAGATGATCCATGGTAAAGAAACTTTACATGATCTATTGATTTGTTTATATTAACTACTAGCTTATGATCATGTACTGTCGTGAACCTGATTTAGTAAGCTGTTACGTATGTTTTAAGGAATTGGGTGGATGGGAACCAGAAGATGACCCATGGTAAAGAAACTTTACATGATCTATTGATTTGTTTATATTAACTACGTAGCTTATGATCATGTACTGTCGTGAACCTGATTTAGTAAACTGTTACATATGTTTTAAGGAATTGGGTGGATGGGAACCAGAAGATGATCCATGGTAAAGAAACTTTATATGATCTATTGATTTGTTTATATTAACTACGTAGCTTATGATCATGTTTTAAGGAATTGGGTGGATGGGAACCAGAAGATGATCCATGGTAAAGAAACTTTACATGATC